>NW_027099328.1:0-78580 GCF_031753505.1 Anomalospiza imberbis
CGGCCGCCTCCAAAATATCCAAATGAACAAGGATATATCCAGACCCCACCTGCCCCCACCTCAAACCTGTGCTGCCCTTGACAGTCCAAAGGGAACCCTACAAACTGACATCAGGAACCTGGGGCTGGCCACTTTCTTTCCCCAGGGAAAATGGCCGGTCTTTATGTCCAGTTGCCTGTGGCCCTGAGGGGCCAGCCATCTCCTAAAAATCAGAACATTCAAGGATGCGACGCAGACCCAACCTGCCCCCACCTCAAACCTGTGCTACCCTGACAGTCCCAAGGGAACCCGAAAAACTGACATCTGGAACCTGGGCTTGCCACTTTTCTTTCCCAGGGAAAGGGACCGGTCTTTGTCTCCAGGGGCCCGTTGCCCTGAGAGGCCGGCTGCCGCCAAAATATCCAAATGAACAAGGATATCTTTCACACGTAACCTGCCCCCACCTCAAACCTGCTGCTTGCACTGACAATCCCAAGGGAACCTAAAAACTGACATCTATAACCTGGGCTGGCCGCTTTTCTTTCCCAGGGTAAAGGGCCGGTCTTTCTCGCCGGGGGCCTATGGTCCTGAGTGGCCAGACACCTCCAAAAATCAAAACGAACCAGAACGTTTCCTAGACCCAACCTGCCCCCATCTCAAACCTGTGCTGCCCTGACAGTCCCAAGGGAACCCTACAAACGGACATCTGGAACCAGGGCTGGCCCCTTTTCTTTCACAGGGAAAAGGGCCGATCTTTGTCTCCAGGGGCCTGTGGCCCTGAGTGGCCAGCACCTCATAAATACCTAAATGAACAAGGATATATCCCTGACCCAACCTGCCCCCACCTCAAACCAGTGCTGCCCTGACAGTCCCAAGGGAAATCTACAAACTGACTTGAGGAAGCTGGGCAGGGCAACTTTTCTTTCCCAGGGAAAGGGGCCGGTCTTTTTCTCCAGGGGCCTGTGGCCCTGAGTGTCCGGCTGCCTCCAAAATATCCAAATGAACTAGGATATCTCCCAGACCCAACCTGCCCCCACCTCAAACCTGTGCTGCCCTGACAGTCCCAAGGGAAGCCTTCAAACTGACTTCAGGAACCTGGGCTGGCCCCTTTTCTTTCCCAGGGAAATGGGCCAGTCTTTGTCTCCAGGGGCCTGTGGCCCGGAGTGGACGGCCACCTCCTAAAAATCACAATATTTAAGGATGTGTTCCAGACCCAACCTGCCCCCCACCTCAAACCTGTGCTGCCCTGGAAATCCCAAGGGAACCCTAAAAACTGACATCTATAACCTGGGCTGGCCGCTTTCCTTTCCCTGGGTAAAGGGCCCGGTCTCTCTCTCCGAGGCCTATGGTCCTGAGTGGCCAGCCGCCTGCAAAAATTTCAAATGAACTAGGATATCTCCCAGACCCAACCTGCCCCCACCTCAAACCTGTGCTTCCCTGACAGTCCCAAGTGAACCCCGACAAACTGACACGTGGAACCTGGGCTTGCCACTTTTCTTTCCCAGGGAAAAGGGCGGTCTTTGTCTCCAGGGGCCTGTGGCCCGGAGGGGCCAGCCACCTCCAAAAAATCGGAGCGTTTAAGGATGTGCCCCAAACCCAACTTGCCCCCACCTCAAAACATTGCTGCCCTGACAGTCCCAAGGGAACCCTAAAAACTGATATCTGGAACCTGGGCTGGCCACATTTCTTTCCCAGGGTAAAGGGCCGGTCCTTGTCTCCAGGGGCCTGTGGCCCTGAGTGTCCGGCTGCCTCCAAAATATCCAAATGAACTAGGATATCTCCCAGACCCAACCTGCCCCCACCTCAAACCTGTGCTGCCCTGACAGTCCCAAGGAAACCCTAAAAACTGACATCAGGAACCTGGCTGGCCCCTTTTCTCTTGCAGGAAAAGGGAAGGTATTTGTATCCAGGGACCTGTGGCCCCGAGTGGCCGGCTGCCTCCAAAATATCCAAATGAAGTAGGATATCTCCCAGACCCAACCTGCCCCCACCTCAAACCTGTGCTGCCCTGAAAGTCCCAAGGGAACCCTAAAAAATGACATCAGGAACCAGGGCTGGCCACTTTTCTTTCACAGGGAAAAGGGCCGGTCTTTGTCTCCAGGGGCCTGTGGCCCGGAGTGGCCAGCACCTCATAAATATCCAAATGAACAAGGATATCTCCCAGACCCAACCTGACCCCACCTCAAACCTGTGCTGCCCTGACAGTACCAAGGGAACCCTACAATCTGACATCAGGAACCTGGGCTGGCCCACTTTTCTTTCCCAGGGGAAAGGGCCGGTCTTTTTCTCCAGGGGCCTGTGGTCCTGGGGTGGCCAGCCACCTCCAAAAAATCAGAACAATCAAGGATGTGCCCCAAACCCAACCTGCCCCCACCTCAAAACAGTGCTGCCCTGACAGTCCCCAAGGGAAATCTACAAACTGACATCAGGAACCTGAGCTTGCCACTTTTCTTTCCCAGGGAAAAGGGCCGGTCCTTTGTCTCCAGGGGTCTGTGGCCCTGAGGGGCCAGCCACCTCCAAAAAATCGGAGCAATCAAGGATGTGCCCCAAACCCAACCTGCCCCCCACCTCAAACCAGTGCTGCCCTGACAGTCCAAGGGAAATCTACAAACTGACTTCAGGAACCTGGGCTGGCAACTTTTCTTTCCCAGGGAAAGGGCCGGTCTTTGTCTCCAGGGGCCTGTGGCCCTGAGAGGCCGGCTGCCGCCAAAATATCCAAATGAACTAGGATATCTCCCAGACCCAACCTGCCCCCACCTCAAACCTGTGCTGCCCTGACAGTCCCAAGGGAACCCTACAAACTGACATCAGGAACCTGGGCTTGCCCCTTTTCTTTCCCTGGGAAATGCGCCGGACTTTGTCTCCAGGGGCCTGTGGCCCTGAGTGGCCGGCTGCCACCAAAAAATCGGAACAATCAAGGGTGTGTTCCAGACCCAAACTGCCCCCGCCTCAAACCTGTGCTGCCCCTGACAGTCCCAAGGGAAGCCTTCAAACTGACTTCAGGAACCTGGGCTGGCCCCTTTTCTTTCCCAGGGAAATGGGGCCAGTCTTTGTCTCCAGGGGCCTGTGGCCCTGAGTGGACGGCCACCGCCTAAAAATCACAATATTTAAGGATGTGTTCCAGACCCAACCTGCCCCCACCTCAAACCTGTGCTGCCCTGGAAATCCCAAGGGAACCCTAAAAACTGACATCTATAACCTGGGCTGGCCGCTTTCCTTTCCCAGGGTAAAGGGCCGGTCTTTCTCTCCGAGGCCTATGGTCCTGAGTGGCCAGCCGCCTGCAAAAATTTCAAGTGAACTAGGATATCTCCCAGACCCAACCTGCCCCCACCTCAAAACAGTGGCTGCCCTGACAGTCCCAAGGGAACCCTACAAACTGACATCATGAACCAGGGCTGGCAACTTTTCTTTCACAGGGAAAAGGGCCGGCCTTTGTCTCCAGGGGCCTGTGGCCCGGAGTGGCCAGCACCTCATAAATATCCAAATGAACAAGGATATCTCCCAGACCCAACCTGACCCCACCTCAAACCTGTGCTGCCCTGACAATACCAATGGAACCCTATAAACTGACTTCAGGAACCTGGGCTGGCCACTTTTCTTTCCCAGGGGAAAGGGCCGGTCTTTTTCTCCAGGGGCCTGTGGTCCTGGGTGGCCAGCCACCTCCAAAAATCGGAACAATCAAGGATCTGCCCCAAACCCAACCTGCCCCCACCTCAAACCAGTGCTGCCCTGACAGTCCCAAGGAAATCTACAAACTGACTTGAGGAAGCTGGGCTGGCAACTTTTCTTTCCCAGGGAAAGGGGCCGGTCTTTGTCTCCAGGGGCCTGTGGCCCTGAGAGGCCGGCTGCCGCCAAAATATCCAAATGAACAAGGATATCTCCCAGACCCCACCTATAAACTGTGCTGCCCTGACAGTCCCAAGTGAACCCGACAAACTGACATCTGGAACCTGGGCTTGCCACTTTTCTTTCCCAGGGAAAAGGGCCAGACTTTGTCTCCAGGGGCCTGTGGCCCTGAGTGGCCGGCTGCCTCCAAAATATCCAAATGAACAAGGATATCTCCCAGACCCAACCTGCCCCCACCACAAACCTGTGCTGCCCTGACAGTCCCAAGGAAACTCTAAAAAACTGACATCAGGAACCTGGGCTGGCCCCTTTTCTATCCCAGGGGGAAAGGGCCGGTCTTTTTCTCCAGGGGCCTGTGGCCCTGAGTGGGCCCGCTGCCGCCAAAATATCCAAATGAACAAGGATATCTCCCAGACCCCCCCTGCCCCCACCTCACACCTTTCTGCCTTGCCAGTCCAAGGGAACCCTACAAACTGACATCAGGAACCTGGGCTGGCCACTTTCTTTCCCAGGGAAATGGCCGGTCTTTTTCTACAGTGGCCTGTGGCTTGGAGGGGCCAGCCACCGCCAAAAAATCGGAACGATCAAGGATGTGTCCCAAACCCAACCTGCCCCCACCACAAACCAGTGTTGTCCTGAACGTCCCAAGGAAACCCTAAAAACTGACATCAGGAACCTGGGCTGGCCCCTTTTCTCTCGCACTGAAAATGGCCGGTCTTTGTCTCCAGGGGCCTGCGGCCCTAAATGGCCGGCTTCCGCCAAAATATCCAAATGAACAAGGATATATCCCAGACCCAACCTGCCCCCCACCTCAAACCTGTGCTGCCTTGACAGTCCCAAGGAAACCCTACAAACTGACATCAGGAACCTGGGCTTGCCACTTTTCTTTCCAAGGGAAAAGGGCCGGTCTTTGTCTCCAGGAGCCTGTGGACCTGAATGGCCAGCCATCTCCAGCAAATCGGAACGATCAAGGATGTGCCCCAAACCCAACCTGCCCCAACCTCAAAGCTGTGCTGCCCTGACAGTCCCAAGGAAACTCTAAAAACTGACATCAGGAACCTGGGCTGGCCCCTTTTCTCTCGCAGGGAAAAGGGCCAGTCTTTGTCTCCAGGGGCCTGTGGCCCTGAGTGGCTGGCTGCAGCCAAAATATCCTAATGAACAAGGAGATCTCCAAGACCCAACCTGCCCCCACCTCACACCTTTGCTGCCTTGACAGTCCCAAGGGAACCCTACAAACTGACATCAGGAACCTGGGCTTGCCACTTTCTTTCCCATGGGAAAATGGTCGGTCTTTTTCTCCACTGGCTCGTGGCCCGGAGGGCAGGCCACCGCCAAAAAATCGGAACGATCAAGGATGTGCCCCAAACCCAACCTGCCCCCACCACAAACCAGTGTTGTCCTGACAGCCCCAAGGGAACCCTAAAAACTGACATCAGGAACCTGGGCTGGCAACTTTTCTTTCCCAGGGGGAAAAGGGCCAGATTTTTCTCGAGGGGTCTGTGGCCCTGAGTGGCCGGCTGCCTCCTGAAAATCCTAACGAACAAGGATATCTCCCAGACCCAACCTGCCCCCACCATAAACCTGTGCTGCCCTGACAGTCCCAAGGGAACCCTACAAACTGACATCAGGAACCAGGGGCTGGTAATTTTTCGTTCCCAGGGAAAAGGACCGGTCTTTATCTCCAGGGACCTGTGGCCCATAGAGGCCGGCTGCCTCCAAAAAATCCAAATGAACACGGATATCTCCCAGACACATGCTAACCCCACCTCAAACCTGTGCTGCCCTGACAGTCCCAAGGGAACCCTACAAACTGACATCAGGAACCAGGGCTGGCAACTTTTCTTTCCCAGGGAAATGGGCCAGTCTTTTCTCCAGTGGCCTGTAGCCCTGAGTGGCTGGCCAAATCCAAAAAAAAAACAACAATCAAGGATGTGCCCCAAACCCAACCTGCCCCAACCTCAAAGCTGTGCTGCCCTGACAGTCCCAAGGAAACCTCTAAAAACTGACATCAGGAACCTGGGCTGGCCCCTTTTCTCTCGCAGGTAAAAGGGCCAGTCTTTGTCTCCAGGGGCCTGTGGCCCTGAGTGATCAGCTGCCTCCAAAAATTCAAATTGAACAAGATCTCTCCCAGACCAAACCTGCCCCCACCTCAAAACTGCGCTGCCCTGACAGTCTCAAGGGAACCCTAAAAACTGACATCAGGAACCTGGGCTGGCCCCATTTCTTTCCCAGGGAAATGGGACGGTCTTTGTCTCCAGGGGCCTGTGGCCCTGAGTGGCCGGCTGCCACCGAAAAATCGGAACAATCAAGGGTGTGTTCAAGACCCAACCTGCCCCCGCCTCAAACCTGTGCTGCCCTGACAGTCTCAAGGGAACCCTAAAAACTGACATCAGGAACCTGGGCTGCTCCTTTTCTTTCCCAGGGAAAAGGGCCGGTCTTTGTCTCCAAGGGCCTGTGGCCTGAGTGGCCGGCTGCCACCAGAAAATCGGAACAATCAAGGGTGTGTTCCAGACCCAACCTGCCCCTGCCTCAAACCTGTCCTGCCCTGACAGTCCCAAGGGAACCCTAAAAACTGACATCCTGAACCTGGGCTGGCCGCTTTTCTTTCCCTGGGTAAAGGGCCGGTCTTTCTCGCCGGGGGCCTATGGTCCTGAGTGGCCAGCCACCTCCAAAAAATCAAAACGAACCAGAATGTTTCCTAGACCCAACCTGCCCTCATCTCAAAACCTGTGCTGCCCTGACAGTCCCAAGGGAACCCTACAAACGGACATCTGGAACCAGGGCTGGCCCCTTTTCTTTCACAGGGAAAAGGGCCGATCTTTGTCTCCATGGGCCTGTGGCCCTGAGTGGCCAGCACCTCATAAATACCTAAATGAACAAGGATATATCCCTGACCCAACCTGCCCCCACCTCAAACCTGTGCTGCCTTGACAATACCAAGGGAACCCTACAAACTGACATCAGGAACCTGGGCTGGCCACTTTTCTTTCCCAGGGGAAAGGGCCGGTCTTTTTTCTCCAGGGGCTGTCGTCCTGGGTGGCCAGCCACCTCCAAAAATCAAAACAATCAAGGATGTGCCCCAAACCCAACCTGCCCCCCACCTCAAACCAGTGCTGCCCTGACAGTCCCAAGGAAATCTACAAACTGACTTCAGGAACCTGGGCTGGCAACTTTTCTTTCCCAGGGAAAGGGGCCGGTCTTTGTCTCCAGGGGCCTGTGGCCCTGAGAGGCGGCTGCCTCCAAAATATCCAAATGAACTAGGATATCTCCCAGACCCAACCTGCCCCCACCTCAAACCTGTGCTGCCCTGACAGTCCCAAGGGAACCCTACAAACTGACATCAGGAACCTGGGCTTGCCCCTTTTCTTTCCCAGGGAAATGCGCCGGACTTTGTCTCCAGGGGCCTGTGGCCCTGAGTGGCCGGCTGCCACCAAAAATCGGAACAATCAAGGGTGTGTTCCAGACCCAAACTGCCCCCGCCTCAAACCTGTGCTGCCCTGACAGTCCCAAGGAAACCCTAAAAACTGACATCAGGAACCTGGGCTGGCCCCTTTTCTCTCGCAGGGAAAAGGGAAGGTCTTTGTCTCCAGGGACCTGTGGCCCTGAGTGGCCGGCTGCCTCCAAAATATCCAAATGAACTAGGATATCTCCCAGACCCAACCTGCCCCCCACCTCAAACCTGTGCTGCCCTGACAGTCCCAAGGGAACCCTACAAACTGACATCAGGAACCTGGGCCGGCAACTTTTTCTTTCCCAGGGAAAGGGGCCGGTCTTTGTCTCCAGGGGCCTGTGGCCTGAGAGGCCGGCTGCCGCCAAAATATCCAAATGAACAAGGGATATCTCCCTGCCCCCACCTCAAAACTGTGCTGCCCTGACAGTCCCAAGTGAACCCGACAAACTGACATCTGGAACCTGGGCTTGCCACTTTTCTTTCCCAGGGAAAAGGGCCAGACTTTTTCTCCAGGGGCCTGTGGGCCCTGAGTGGCCGGCTGCCTCCAAAATATCCAAATGAACAAGGATATCTCCCAGACCCAACCTGCCCCGCCTCAAACCTGTGCTGCCCTTACAGTCCCAAGGGAAGCCTTCAAACTGACTTCAGGAACCAGGGCTGGCAACTTTTCTTTCACAGGGGAAAAGGGCCGGTCTTTGTCCCCAGGGGCCTGTGGCCCGGAGTGGCCGTCTGCCTCCAAAATATCCAAATGAACAAGGATATCTCCCAGACCCAACCTGACCCCACCTCAAACCTGTGCTGCCCTGACAGTCCCAAGGGAACCCTAAAAACTGACATCAGGAACCTGGGCTGGCCCCTTTTCTTTCCCAGGGGAAAGGGCCGGTCTTTTTCTCCAGGGGCCTGTGGTCCTGGGTGGCCGGCTGCCTCCAAAATATCCAAATGAACTAGGATATCTCCCAGACCCAACCTGCCCCCCACCTCAAACCTGTGCTGCCCTGACAGTCCCAAGGGAACCCTACAAACTGACATCAGGAACCAGGGCTGGCAACTTTTCTTTCACAGGGAAAAGCGCCGGGACTTTGTCTCCAGGGGCCTGTGGCCCGGAGTGGCCAGCACCTCATAAATATCCAAATGAACAAGCATATCTCCCAGACCCAACCTGACCCCACCTCAAACCCTGTGCTGCCCTGACAATACCAAGGGAACCCTACAAACTGACTTCAGGAACCTGGGCTGGCCACTTTTCTTTCCAGGGGAAAGGGCCGGTCTTTTTCTCCAGGGGCCTGTGGTCCTGGGTGGCCAGCCACCTCCAAAAAATCGGAACAATCAAGGATGTGCCCCAAACCCAACCTGCCCCCCACCTCAAAACAGTGCTGCCCTGACAGTCTCAAGGGAAATCTACAAACTGACTTCAGGAACCTGGGCTTGCCACTTATCTTTCCCAGGGAAAAGGGCCGGTCTTTGTCTCCAGGGGGTCTGTGGCCCTGAGGGGCCAGCCACCTCCAAAAAATCGAGCAATCAAGGATGTGCCCCAAACCCAACCTGCCCCCACCTCAAACCAGTGCTGCCCTGACAGTCCTAAGGGAACCCTACAAACTGATATCTGGAACCTGGGCTGGCCACATTTCTTTCCAGGGTAAAGGGCCGGTCCTTGTCTCCAGGGGCCTGTGGACCTGAGTGGCCGGCTGCCTCTAAAATATCCAAATGAACAAGGGATATCTCCCAGACCCAACCTGCCCCCACCTAAAACTGTGCTGCGCTGACAGTCCCAAGGAACCCTAAAAATTGACATCAGGAACCTAGGCTGGCCCCTTTTCTCTCGCAGGGAAAAGGGAAGGTCTTTGTCTCCAGGGGCCTGTGGCCCTGAGTGGCCGGCTGCCGCCAAAATATCCAAATGAACAAGGATATCTCCCTGGCCCCACCTCAAACCTGTGCTTCCCTGACAGTCCCAAGTGAACCCGACAAACTGACATCAGGAACCCTGGGCTTGCCACTTTTCTTTCCCAGGGGAAAGGGCCGGTCTTTATCTCCAGGGGACCTGTGGCCCAGAGAGGCCGGCTGCCTCCAAAACATCCAAATTAACTCGGATATCTCCCAGACCCAACCTGCCCCCACCTCAAACCAGGGCTGCCGTGACAGTCCCCAAGGGAAACCCTACAAACTGACATCAGGAACCTGGGCTGCCCACTTTTCGTTCCCAGGGAAAAGGACCGGTCTTTATCTCCAGGGACCTGTGGCCCAGAGAGGCCGGCTGCCTCCAAAATATCCAAATGAACAAGGATATCTCCCAGACCCAACTTGCCCCCACCTCAAACCTTTGCTGCCCTGACAGTCCCAAGGAAACCCTACAAACTGACATCAGGAACCTGGGCTGGCCCCTTTTCTCTCGCACTGAAAAGGGCCGGTCTTTGTCTCCAGGGGCCTGTGGCCCTGAGTGGCCGGCTCCCGCCAAAATATCCAAATGAACAAGGATATCTCCCTGCCCCCACCTCAAACCTGTGCTTCCCTGACAGTCCCAAGTGAACCCGACAAACTGACATCTGGAACCTGGGCTGGCCACTTTTCTTTCCCAGGGGAAAAGGGCCGGTCTTTTTCTCCAGGGGCATGTGACCCTGAGGGGCCAGCCACTGCCAAAAAATAGGAACGATCAAGGATGTGCCCCAAACCCAACCTGCCCCCACCACAAACCAGTGTTGCCCTGACAGCCCCAAGGGAACCCTACAAATAACTTCAGGAACCTGAGCTGGCCCCTTTTCTCTCACAGGGAAAAGGGCGGTCTGTGTCTCCAGGGGCCTGTGGCCCTGAGTGGCCAGCTGCCTCCAAAAAATCCAAACGAACAAGGATATCTCCCAGAGCAAACATGCCCCCACCTTAAACCAGTGCTGCCCTGACAGTCCCAAGGGAACCCTACAAAATGATATCTGGTACCTGGGCTGGCCACATTTCTTTCCCAGGGTAAAGGACCGGTCCTTTGTCTGCAGGGGCCTGTGGCTCCGAATGGCCAGCCATCTCCAGCAAATCGGAACGATCAAGGAGGCGACGCAGACCCAACCTATCTCCCAGAGCAAACATGCCCCTACCTCAAACCTGTGCTGCCCTGACAGTCCCAAGGGAACCCGACAAACTAACATCAGGAACCTGGGCTGTCAACTTTCCTTTCACAGGGAAAGGGGCCTGACTTTTGTCTCCAGGGACCTGTGGCCCTGAGGGGCCGGCCGCCTCCAAAATATCCAAATGAACTCGGATATCTCCCAGACCCACCTGCCCCCACCTCAAACCTGTGCTGCCTTGACAGTCCCAAGGGAACCCTAAAAACTGACATCAGGAACCAGGGCTGGCAACTTTTCTTTCCCAGGGAAAGGGGCCGGTCTTTGTCTCCAGGGGCCTGTGGCCCTGAGAGGCCGGCTGCCGCCAAAATATCCAAATGAACAAGGATATCTCCCAGACCCCACCTCAAAACTGTGCTGCCCTGACAGTCCCAAGGGAACCCGAAAAACTGACATCAGGAACCAGGGCTGGCAACTTTTCTTTCACAGGGAAAAGGGCCGGTCTTTGTCCCCAGGGGCCTGTTGCCCGGAGGGGCCAGCACCTCATAAATATCCAAATGAACAAGAATATCTCCCAGACCCAACCTGACCCTACCTCAAACCTGTGCTGCCCTGACAATACCAAGGGAACCCTAAAAACTGACTTCAGGAACCTGGGCTGGCCCCTTTTCTTTCCCAGGGGAAAGGGCCGGTCTTTTTTCTCCAGGGGCCTGTGGTCCTGGGTGGCCGGCTGCATCCAAAATATCCAAATGAACTAGGATATCGCCCAGACCCAACCTGCCCCCACCTCAAACCTGTGCTGCCCTGGAAATCCCAAGGGAACCCTACAAACTGACATCAGGAACCAGGGCTGGCAACTTTTCTTTCACAGGGAAAAGGGCCGGTCTTTGTCTCCAGGGGCCTGTGGCCCGGAGTGGCCAGCACCGCATAAATATCCAAATGAACAAGGATATCTCCCAGGACCCAACCTGACCCCACCTCAAACCTGTGCTGCCCTGACAATACCAAGGGAACCCTACAAACTGACTTCAGGAACCTGGGCTGGCCACTTTTCTTTCCCAGGGGAAAGGGCGGTCTTTTTCTCCAGGGGCCTGTGGTCCTGGGTGGCCAGCCACCTCCAAAAAATCGGAACAATCAAGGATGTGCCCCAAACCCAACCTGCCCCCACCTCAAACCAGTGCTGCCCTGACAGTCCCAAGGGAAATCTACAAACTGACTTCAGGAACCTGGGCTGGCAACTTTTCTTTCCCAGGGAAAGGGGCCGGTCTTTGTCTCCAGGGGCCTGTGGCCCTGAGAGGCCGGCTGCCGCCAAAATATCCAAATGAACAAGGATATCTCCCTGCCCCCACTTCAAAACTGTGCTACCCTGACAGTCCCAAGTGAAGCCGACAAACTGACATCTGGAACCTGGGCTTGCCACTTTTCTTTCCCAGGAAAAGGGCCAGACTTTGTCTCCAGGGGCCTGTGGCCCTGAGAGGCCGGCTGCCGCCAAAATATCCAAATGAACAAGGATATCTCCCTGGCCCCACCTCAAACCTGTGCTTCCCTGACAGTCCCAAGTGAACCCGACAAACTGACATCAGGAACCTGGGCTTGCCACTTTCTTTCCCAGGGAAAATGGCCCAGTCTTTATGTCCAGTTGCCTGTGGCCCTGAGGGGCCAGCCATCTCCTAAAAATCAGAACCTTCAAGGATGCGACGCAGACCCAACCTGCCCCCACCTCAAACCTGTGCTGCCCTGACAGTCCCAAGGGAACCCTACAAACTGACATCAGGAACCTGGGCTTGCCCCTTTTCTTTCCCAGGGAAATGCGCCGGACTTTGTCTCCAGGGGCCTGTGGCCCTGAGTGGCCGGCTGCCACCAAAAAATCGGAACAATCAAAGGTGTGCTCCAGACCCAAACTGCCCCCGCCTCAAACCTGTGCTGCCCTGACAGTCCCAAGGAAACCCTAAAAAACTGACATCAGGAACCTGGGCTGGCCCCTTTTCTCTCGCAGGGAAAAGGGAAGGTCTTTGTCTCCAGGGACCTGTGGCCCTGAGTGGCCGGCTGCCTCCAAAATATCCAAATGAACTAGGATATCTCCCAGACCCAACCTGCCCCCCACCTCAAACCTGTGCTGCCCTGACAGGTCCCAAGGGAACCCTAAAAACTGACATCAGGAACCAGGGCTGGCAACTTTTCTTTCACAGGGAAAAGGGCCGGTCTTTGTCTCCAGGGGCCTGTGGCCCGGAGTGGCCAGAACCACATAAATATGCAAATGAACAAGGATATCTCCCAGACCCAACCTGACCCCACCTCAAACCTGTAGTGCCCTGACAATACCAATGGAACCCTACAAACTGACTTCAGAACCTGGGCTGGCCACTTTTCTTTCCAGGGAAAGGGCCGGTCTTTTTCTCCAGGGGCCTGTGGTCCTGGGTGGCCAGCCACCTCCAAAAAATCGGAACAATCAAGGATGTGCCCCAAACCCAACCTGCCCCCACCTCAAACCAGTGCTGCCCTGACAGTCCCAAGGAAATCTACAAACTGACTTGAGGAAGCTGGGCTGGCAACTTTTCTTTCCCAGGGAAAGGGGCCGGTCTTTGTCTCCAGGGGCCTGTGGCCCTGAGAGGCCGGCTGCCGCCAAAATATCCAAATGAACAAGGATATCTCCCAGACCCCACCTATAAACTGTGCTGCCCTGACAGTCCCAAGTGAACCCGACAAACTGACATCAGGAACCTGGGCTGGCCCTTTTTCTCTCGCACTGAAAAGGGCTGGTCTTTGTCTCCAGGGGCCTGTGGCCCTGAGTGGCCGGCTGCCGCCAAAATATTCCAATGAACATGGATGTATCCCAGACCGAACCTGCCCCCACCTCAAACCTGTGCTGCCTTGACAGTCCCAAGGGAACCCTACAAACTGACATCAGGAACCTGGGCTGGCAACTTTTCTTTTCCAGGGAAAGGGGCCGGTCTTTGTCTCCAGGGGCCTGTGGCCCTGAGTGGCCAGCCATCTCCAGCAAATCGGAACGATCAAGGATGCGAGGCAGACCCAACCTGCCCCAACTTCAAACCTGTGCCGCCCTGACAGTCCCAAGAGAACGCGACAAACTGACATCAGGAACCTGGGCTGGCAACTTTTCTTTCACAGGGAAAGGGGCCGGACTTTGTCTCCAGAGACCCCTGGCCCTGAGTGGCCGGCTGCCGCCAAAATATCCAAATGAACAAGGATATCTCCCAGACCCAACCTGCCCCCACCTCAAACCTGTGCTGCCCTGACAGTCCCAAGGAAACCCTACTAACTGACATCAGGAACCTGGGCTGGCCCCTTTTCTTTCGCAGGGAAAAGGGAAGGTCTTTGCATCCAGGGGCCCGTGGCCCTGAGTGGCCAGCCGCCGCCAAAACATCCAAATGAACAAGGATATATCCCAGACCCCACCTGCCCCCACCTCAAACCTGTGCTGCCTTGGCAGTCCCAAGGGAACCCTACAAACTGACATCAGGAACCTGGGCTTGCCACTTTTCTTTCCAGGGGAAAAGGGCCGGTGTTTGTCTCCATGGGCCTGTGGCCCTGAGGGGCCAGCCACCTCCAAAAAATCTCAACGATCAAGGATGTGCCCCAAACGCAACCTGCCCCCACCACAAACCTGTGCTGCCCTGACAGTCCCAAGGAAACTCTAAAAACTGACATCAGGAACCTGGGCTGGCCCCTTTTCTATCGCAGGGAAAAGGGCCGGTCTTTGCCTCCAGGGGCCTGTGGCCCTGAGTGGCCCGCTGCCGCCAAAATATCCAAATGAACAAGGATATCTCCCAGACCCCACCTGCCCCCACCTCACACCTTTGCTGCCTTGACAGTCCCAAGAGAACCCTACAAACTGACATCAGGAACCTGGGCTGGCCACTTTCTTTCCCAGGGAAAATGGCCGGTCTTTTTCTACAGTGGCCTGTGGCCCGGAGGGGCCAGCCACCGCCAAAAAATCGGAACGATCAAGGATGTGTCCCAAACCCAACCTGCCCCCACCACAAACCAGTGTTGTCCTGAACGTCCCAAGGAAACCCTAAAAACTGACATCAGGAACCTGGGCTGGCCCCTTTTCTCTCGCACTGAAAATGGCCGGTCTTTGTCTCCAGGGGCCTGCGGCCCTAAATGGCCGGCTTCCGCCAAAATATCCAAATGAACAAGGATATATCCTAGACTCAACCTGCCCCCACCTCAAACCTGTGCTGCCTTGACAGTCCCAAGGGAACCCTACAAACTGACATCAGGAACCTGGGCTGGCCACTTTCTTTCCAAGGGAAAATGGCCGGTGTTTGTCTCCAGTGGCTCGTGGCCCGGAGGGGCCAGCCACCGCCAAAAAATCGGAACGATCAAGGATGTGCCCCAAACCCGACCTGCCCTGTCCTAAAAACAGTGCTGTCTTGACAGCCCCAAGGGAACCCTACAAATTGACATCAGGAACCTGGGCTGGCAACTTTTCTTTCCCAGGGAAAGGTGCCGGTCTTTGTCTCCAGAGGCCTGTGGCCCTGAGTGGCCAGCTGCCTCCAAAAAATCCAAATGAACAAGGATATCTCCCAGAGCAAACATGACCCCACCTCAAACCTGTGCTGCCTTGACAGTCCCAAGGAAACCCTACAAACTGACTTCAGGGACCCGGGCTGGCCACTTTTCCTTCCAAGGGAAAAGGGCCGGTCTTTGTCTCCAGGAGCCTGTGGACCTGAATGGCCAGCCATCTCCAGCAAATCGGAACGATCAAGGATGTGCCCCAAACCCAACCTGCCCCAACCTCAAAGCTGTGCTGCCCTGACAGTCCCAAGGAAACTCTAAAAACTGACATCAGGAACCTGGGCTGGCCCCTTTTCTCTCGCAGGGAAAAGGGCCAGTCTTTGTCTGCAGGGGCCTGTGGCCCTGAGTGGCTGGCTGCAGCCAAAATATCCTAATGAACAAGAAGATCTCCAAGACCCAACCTGCCCCCACCTCACACCTTTGCTGCCTTGACAGTCCCAAGGGAACCCTACAAACTGACATCAGGAACCTGGGCTTGCCACTTTCTTTCCCATGGAAAATGGCCGGTCTTTTTCTCCACTGGCTCGTGGCCCGGAGGGCAGGCCACCGCCAAAAAATCGGAACGATCAAGGATGTGCCCCAAACCCAACCTGCCCCCACCACAAACCAGTGTTGTCCTGACAGCCCCAAGGGAACCCTAAAAACTGACATCAGGAACCTGGGCTGGCCCCTTTTCTCTCGCACTGAAAAGGGCCGGTCTTTGTCTCCAGGGGCCTGTGGCCCTGAGAGGCCGGCTGCCGCCAAAATATCCAAATGAACAAGGATATCTCCCTGCCCCCACCTCAAAACTGTGCTGCCCTGACAGTCCCAAGTGAACCCGAAAAACTGACATCTGGAACCTGGGCTTGCCACTTTTCTTTTCCAGGGAAAAGTGCCAGACTTTTTCTCGAGGGGCCTGTGGCCCTGAGTGGCCGGCTGCCTCCTGAAAATCCTAATGAACAAGGATATCTCCCAGACCCAACCTGCCCCCACCATAAACCTGTGCTGCCCTGACAGTCCCAAGGGAACCCTACAAACTGACATCAGGAACCTAGGCTGCCCACTTTTCGTTCCCAGGGAGAATGACAGGTCTTTATCTCCAGGGACCTGTGGCCCATAGAGGCCGGCTGCCTCCAAAAAATCCAAATGAACACGGATATCTCCCAGACACATGCTAACCCCACCTCAAACCTGTGCTGCACTGACAATCCCAAGGGAACCCTAAAAACTGACATCTATAACCTGGGCTGGCCGCTTTTCTTTCCCAGGGTAAAGGGCCGGTCTTTCTCGCCGGGGGCCTATGGTCCTGAGTGGCCAGCCACCTCCAAAAAATCAAAACGAACGAGAATGTTTCCTAGACCTAACCTGCCCTCATCTCAAACCTGCGCTGCCCTGACAGTCCCAAGGGAACCCTACAAACGGACATCTGGAACCAGGGCTGGCCCCTTTTCTTTCACAGGGAAAAGGGCCGATCTTTGTCTCCATGGGCCTGTGGCCCTGAGTGGCCAGCACCTCATAAATACCTAAATGAACAAGGATATATCCCTGATCCAACCTGCCCCCACCTCAAACGTGTGCTGCCTTGACAATACCAAGGGAACCCTACAAACTGACATCAGGAACCTGGGCTGGCCACTTTTCTTTCCCAGGGGAAAGGGCCGGTCTTTTTCTCCAGGGGCCTGTGGTCCTGGGTGGCCAGCCACCTCCAAAAAATCGGAACAATCAAGGATGTGCCCCAAACCCAACCTGCCCCCACCTCAAACCAGTGCTGCCCTGACAGTCCCAAGGGAAATCTACAAACTGACTTCAGGAACCTGGGCTGGCAACTTTTCTTTCCCAGGGAAAGGGGCCGGTCTTTGTCTCCAGGGGCCTGTGGCCCTGAGAGGCCGGCTGCCTCCAAAATATCCAAATGAACTAGGATATCTCCCAGACCCAACCTGCCCCCACCTCAAACCTGTGCTGCCCTGACAGTCCCAAGGGAACCCTACAAACTGACATCAGGAACCAGGGCTGGCAACTTTTCTTTCCCAGGGAAATGCGCCGGACTTTGTCTCCAGGGGCCTGTGGCCCTGAGTGGCCGGCTGCCACCAAAAAATCGGAACAATCAAGGGTGTGTTCCAGACCCAAACTGCCCCCGCCTCAAACCTGTGCTGCCCTGACAGTCCCAAGGAAACCCTAAAAACTGACATCAGGAACCTGGGCTGGCCCCTTTTCTCTCGCAGGGAAAAGGGAAGGTCTTTGTCTCCAGGGACCTGTGGCCCTGAGTGGCCGGCTGCCTCCAAAATATCCAAATGAACTAGGATATCTCCCAGACCCAACCTGCCCCCACCTCAAACCTGTGCTGCCCTGACAGTCCCAAGGGAACCCTACAAACTGACATCAGGAACCAGGGCTGGCACCTTTTCTTTCCCAGGGAAAAGGGCCGGTCTTTGTCTCCAGGGGCCTGTGGCCCGGAGCGGCCAGCACCTCATAAATATCCAAATGAACAAGGATATCTCCCAGACCCAACCTGACCCCACCTCAAACCTGTGCTGCCCTGACAATACCAATGGAACCCTACAAACTGACTTCAGGAACCTGGGCTAGCCACTTTTCTTTCCCAGGGGAACGGGCCAAGCTTTTTCTCCAGGGGCCTGTGGTCCTGGGTGGCCAGCCACTCCCAAAAAATCGGAACAATCAAGGATGTGCCCCAAACCCAACCTGCCCCCACCTCAAACCAGTGCTGCCCTGACAGTCCCAAGGGAACCCTACAAACTGACATCAGGAACCTGGGCTGGCAACTTTTCTTTCCCAGGGAAAGGGGCTGGTCTTTGTCTCCAGGGGCCTGTGGCCCTGAGAGGCCGGCTGCCGCAAAAATATGCAAATGAACAAGGATATCTCCCAGACCTACCTGCCCCCACCTCAAACCTGTGCTGCCCTAACAGTCCCAAGGGAACCCTATAAACTGACATCAGGAACCAGGGCTGGCAACTTTTCTTTCACAGGGAAAAGGGCCGGTCTTTGTCCCCAGGGGCCTGTGGCCCGGAGGGGCCAGCTCCTCATAAATATCCAAATGAACAAGGATATCTCCCAGACCCAACCTGACCCCACCTCAAACCTGTGCTGCCCTGACAATACCAAGGGAACCCTAAAAACTGACTTCAGGAACCTGGGCTGGCCCCTTTTCTTTCCCAGGGGAAAGGGCCGGTCTTTTTCTCCAGGGGCCTGTGGTCGTGGGTGGCCAGCCACGTCCAAAAAATCGGAACAATCAAGGATGTGCCCCAAACCCAACATGCCCCCACCTCAAACCAGCGCTGCCCTGACAGTCCCAAGGGAAATCTACAAACTGACTTCAGGAACCTGGGCTGGCAACTTTTCTTTCCCAGGGAAAGGGGCCGGTCTTTGTCTCCAGGGGCCTGTGGCCCTGAGAGGCCGGCTGCCTCCAAAATATCCAAATGAACAAGGATATCTCCCTGCCCCCACCTCAAAACTGTGCTGCCCTGACAGTCCCAAGTGAACCCGACAAACTGACATCTGGAACCTGGGCTTGCCACTTTTCTTTCCCAGGGAAAAGGGCCAGACTTTTTCTCCAGGGGCCTGTGGCCCTGAGTGGCTGGCTGCCTCCAAAATATCCAAATGAACAAAGCTATCTCCCAGACCCAACCTGCCCCCACCTCAAACCTGTGCTGCCCTGACAGTCCCAAGGGAACCCTACAATCTGACATCAGGAACCTGGGCTGGCAACTTTTCTTTCCCAGGGAAAGGGGCCGGTCTTTGTCTCCAGGGGCCTGTGGCCCTGAGAGGCCGGCTGCCGCCAAAATATCCAAATGAACAAGGATATCTCCCTGCCCCCACCTCAAAACTGTGCTGCCCTGACAGTCCCAAGTGAACCCGACAAACTGAAATCTGGAACCTGGGCTTGCCACTTTTCTTTCCCAGGGAAAAGGGCCAGACTTTGTCTCCAGGGGCCTATGGCCCTGAGTGGCCGGCTGCCACCAAAAAATCGGAACAATCAAGGGTGTGTTCCAGACCCAAACTGCCCCCGCCTCAAACCTGTGCTGCCCTGACAGTCCCAAGGGAAGCCTTCAAACTGACTTCAGGAACCTGGGCTGGCCCCTTTTCTTTCCCAGGGAAATGGGCCAGTCTTTGTCTCCAGGGGCCTGTGGCCCTGAGTGGACGGCCACCTCCTAAAAATCACAATATTTAAGGATGTGTTCCAGACCCAACCTGCCCCCACCTCAAACCTGTGCTGCCCTGGAAATCCCAAGGGAACCCCAAAAACTGACATCTATAACCTGGGCTGGCCGCTTTCCTTTCCCTGGGTAAAGGGCCGGTCTTTCTCTCCGAGGCCTATGGTCCTGAGTGGCCAGCCGCCTGCAAAAATTTCAAATGAACTAGGATATCTCCCAGACCCAACCTGCCCCCACCTCAAACCTGTGCTTCCCTGACAGTCCCAAGTGAACCCGACAAACTGACACGTGGAACCTGGGCTTGCCACTTTTCTTTCCCAGGGAAAAGGGCCGGTCTTTGTCTCCAGGGGCCTGTGGCCCTGAGTGGCCGGGCGCCTCGAAAAAATCGGAGCGTTTAAGGATGTGCCCCAAACCCAACCTGCCCCCACCTCAAAACATTGCTGCCCTGACAGTCCCAAGGGAACCCTACAAACTGATATCTGGAACCTGGGCTGGCCACATTTCTTTCCCAGGGTAAAGGGCCGGTCCTTGTCTCCAGGGGCCTGTGGCCCTGAGTGGCCGTCTGCCTCCAAAATATCCAAATGAACAAGGATATCTCCCAGACCCAACCTGCCCCCACCTAAAACCTGTGCTGCCCTGACAGTCCCAAGGAAACCCTAAAAACTGACATCAGGAACCTGGGTTGGCCCCTTTTCTCTTGCAGGGAAAAGGGAAGGTATTTGTCTCCAGGGACCTGTGGCCCTGAGTGGCCGGCTGCCTCCAAAATATCCAAATGAACTAGGATATCTCCCAGACCCAACCTGCCCCCACCTCAAACCTGTGCTGCCCTGACAGTCCCAAGGGAACCCTAAAAACTGACATCTATAACCTGGGCTGGCCGCTTTTCTTTCCCAGGGTAAAGGGCCGGTCTTTCTCTCCGCGGCCTATGGTCCTGAGTGGCCAGCCGCCTGCAAAAATTTCAAGTGAACTAGGATATCTCCCAGACCCAACCTGCCCCCACCTCAAAACTGTGCTGCCCTGACAGTCCCAAGGGAACCCTACAAACTGACATCAGGAACCAGGGCTGGCAACTTTTCTTTCACAGGGAAAAGGGCCGGTCTTTGTCTCCAGGGGCCTGTGGCCCGGAGTGGCCAGCACCTCATAAATATCCAAATGAACAAGGATATCTCCCAGACCCAACCTGACCCCACCTCAAACCTGTGCTGCCTTGACAATACCAAGGGAACACTACAAACTGACTTCAGGAACCTGGGCTGGCCACTTTTCTTTCCAAGGGGAAAGGGCCGGTCTTTTTCTCCAGGGGCCTGTGGTCCTGGGTGGCCAGCCACCTCCAAAAAATCGGAACAATCAAGGATGTGCCCCAAACCCAACCTGCCCCCACCTCAAACCAGTGCTGCCCTGACAGTCCCAAGGGAAATCTACAAACTGACTTCAGGAACCTGGGCTGGCAACTTTTCTTTTCCAGGGAAAGGGGCCGGTCTTTGTCACCAGGGGCCTGTGGCCCTGAGAGGCCGGCTGCCTCCAAAATATCCAAATGAACTAGGATATCTCCCAGACCCAACCTGCCCCCACCTCAAACCTGTGCTGCCCTGACAGTCCCAAGGGAACCCTACAAACTGACATCAGGAACCTGGGCTTGCCCCTTTTCTTTCCCAGGGAAATGCGCCGGACTTTGTCTCCAGGGGCCTGTGGCCCTGAGTGGCCGGCTGCCACCAAAAAATCGGAACAATCAAAGGTGTGTTCCAGACCAAACCTGCCCCCGCCTCAAACCTGTGCTGCCCTGACAGTCCCAAGGAAACCCTAAAAACTGACATCAGGAACCTGGGCTGGCCCCTTTTCTCTCGCAGGGAAAAGGGAAGGTCTTTGTCTCCAGGGACCTGTGGCCCTGAGTGGCCGGCTGCCTCCAAAATATCCAAATGAACTAGGATATCTCCCAGACCCAACCTGCCCCCACCTCAAACCTGTGCTGCCCTGACAGTCCCAAGGGAACCCTAAAAACTGACATCAGGAACCAGGGCTGGCAACTTTTCTTTCACAGGGAAAAGGGCCGGTCTTTGTCTCCAGGGGCCTGTGGCCCGGAGTGGCCAGAACCACATAAATATCCAAATGAACAAGGATATCTCCCAGACCCAACCTGACCCCACCTCAAACCTGTGCTGCCCTGACAATACCAATGGAACCCTACAAACTGACTTCAGGAACCTGGGCTAGCCACTTTTCTTTCCCAGGGGAACGGGCCAAGCGTTTTCTCCAGGGGCCTGTGGTCCTGGGTGGCCAGCCACTCCCAAAAAATCGGAACAATCAAGGATGTGCCCCAAACCCAACCTGCCCCCACCTCAAACCAGTGCTGCCCTGACAGTCCCAAGGGAACCCTACAAACTGACATCAGGAACCTGGGCTGGCAACTTTTCTTTCCCAGGGAAAGGGGCTGGTCTTTGTCTCCAGGGGCCTGTGGCCCTGAGAGGCCGGCTGCCGCAAAAATATGCAAATGAACAAGGATATCTCCCAGACCTACCTGCCCCCACCTCAAACCTGTGCTGCCCTAACAGTCCCAAGGGAACCCTATAAACTGACATCAGGAACCAGGGCTGGCAACTTTTCTTTCACAGGGAAAAGGGCCGGTCTTTGTCCCCAGGGGCCTGTGGCCCGGAGGGGCCAGCTCCTCATAAATATCCAAATGAACAAGGATATATCCCAGACCCAACCTGACCCCACCTCAAACCTGTGCTGCCCTGACAATACCAAGGGAACCCTAAAAACTGACTTCAGGAACCTGGGCTGGCCCCTTTTCTTTCCCAGGGGAAAGGGCCGGTCTTTTTCTCCAGGGGCCTGTGGTCGTGGGTGGCCAGCCACGTCCAAAAAATCGGAACAATCAAGGATGTGCCCCAAACCCAACATGCCCCCACCTCAAACCAGCGCTGCCCTGACAGTCCCAAGGGAAATCTACAAACTGACTTCAGGAACCTGGGCTGGCAACTTTTCTTTCCCAGGGAAAGGGGCCGGTCTTTGTCTCCAGGGGCCTGTGGCCCTGAGAGGCCGGCTGCCTCCAAAATATCCAAATGAACAAGGATATCTCCCTGCCCCCACCTCAAAACTGTGCTGCCCTGACAGTCCCAAGTGAACCCGACAAACTGACATCTGGAACCTGGGCTTGCCACTTTTCTTTCCCAGGGAAAAGGGCCAGACTTTTTCTCCAGGGGCCTGTGGCCCTGAGTGGCTGGCTGCCTCCAAAATATCCAAATGAACAAGGCTATCTCCCAGACCCAACCTGCCCCCACCTCAAACCTGTGCTGCCCTGACAGTCCCAAGGGAACCCTACAATCTGACATCAGGAACCTGGGCTGGCAACTTTTCTTTCCCAGGGAAAGGGGCCGGTCTTTGTCTCCAGGGGCCTGTGGCCCTGAGAGGCCGGCTGCCGCCAAAATATCCAAATGAACAAGGATATCTCCCTGCCCCCACCTCAAAACTGTGCTGCCCTGACAGTCCCAAGTGAACCCGACAAACTGAAATCTGGAACCTGGGCTTGCCACTTTTCTTTCCCAGGGAAAAGGGCCAGACTTTGTCTCCAGGGGCCTATGGCCCTGAGTGGCCGGCTGCCACCAAAAAATCGGAACAATCAAGGGTGTGTTCCAGACCCAAACTGCCCCCGCCTCAAACCTGTGCTGCCCTGACAGTCCCAAGGGAAGCCTTCAAACTGACTTCAGGAACCTGGGCTGGCCCCTTTTCTTTCCCAGGGAAATGGGCCAGTCTTTGTCTCCAGGGGCCTGTGGCCCTGAGTGGACGGCCACCTCCTAAAAATCACAATATTTAAGGATGTGTTCCAGACCCAACCTGCCCCCACCTCAAACCTGTGCTGCCCTGGAAATCCCAAGGGAACCCCAAAAACTGACATCTATAACCTGGGCTGGCCGCTTTCCTTTCCCTGGGTAAAGGGCCGGTCTTTCTCTCCGAGGCCTATGGTCCTGAGTGGCCAGCCGCCTGCAAAAATTTCAAATGAACTAGGATATCTCCCAGACCCAACCTGCCCCCACCTCAAACCTGTGCTTCCCTGACAGTCCCAAGTGAACCCGACAAACTGACACGTGGAACCTGGGCTTGCCACTTTTCTTTCCCAGGGAAAAGGGCCGGTCTTTGTCTCCAGGGGCCTGTGGCCCTGAGTGGCCGGGCGCCTCGAAAAAATCGGAGCGTTTAAGGATGTGCCCCAAACCCAACCTGCCCCCACCTCAAAACATTGCTGCCCTGACAGTCCCAAGGGAACCCTACAAACTGATATCTGGAACCTGGGCTGGCCACATTTCTTTCCCAGGGTAAAGGGCCGGTCCTTGTCTCCAGGGGCCTGTGGCCCTGAGTGGCCGTCTGCCTCCAAAATATCCAAATGAACAAGGATATCTCCCAGACCCAACCTGCCCCCACCTAAAACCTGTGCTGCCCTGACAGTCCCAAGGAAACCCTAAAAACTGACATCAGGAACCTGGGTTGGCCCCTTTTCTCTTGCAGGGAAAAGGGAAGTTATTTGTCTCCAGGGACCTGTGGCCCTGAGTGGCCGGCTGCCTCCAAAATATCCAAATGAACTAGGATATCTCCCAGACCCAACCTGCCCCCACCTCAAACCTGTGCTGCCCTGACAGTCCCAAGGGAACCCTAAAAACTGACATCTATAACCTGGGCTGGCCGCTTTTCTTTCCCAGGGTAAAGGGCCGGTCTTTCTCTCCGCGGCCTATGGTCCTGAGTGGCCAGCCGCCTGCAAAAATTTCAAGTGAACTAGGATATCTCCCAGACCCAACCTGCCCCCACCTCAAAACTGTGCTGCCCTGACAGTCCCAAGGGAACCCTACAAACTGACATCAGGAACCAGGGCTGGCAACTTTTCTTTCACAGGGAAAAGGGCCGGTCTTTGTCTCCAGGGGCCTGTGGCCCGGAGTGGCCAGCACCTCATAAATATCCAAATGAACAAGGATATCTCCCAGACCCAACCTGACCCCACCTCAAACCTGTGCTGCCTTGACAATACCAAGGGAACACTACAAACTGACTTCAGGAACCTGGGCTGGCCACTTTTCTTTCCAAGGGGAAAGGGCCGGTCTTTTTCTCCAGGGGCCTGTGGTCCTGGGTGGCCAGCCACCTCCAAAAAATCGGAACAATCAAGGATGTGCCCCAAACCCAACCTGCCCCCACCTCAAACCAGTGCTGCCCTGACAGTCCCAAGGGAAATCTACAAACTGACTTCAGGAACCTGGGCTGGCAACTTTTCTTTTCCAGGGAAAGGGGCCGGTCTTTGTCACCAGGGGCCTGTGGCCCTGAGAGGCCGGCTGCCTCCAAAATATCCAAATGAACTAGGATATCTCCCAGACCCAACCTGCCCCCACCTCAAACCTGTGCTGCCCTGACAGTCCCAAGGGAACCCTACAAACTGACATCAGGAACCTGGGCTTGCCCCTTTTCTTTCCCAGGGAAATGCGCCGGACTTTGTCTCCAGGGGCCTGTGGCCCTGAGTGGCCGGCTGCCACCAAAAAATCGGAACAATCAAAGGTGTGTTCCAGACCAAACCTGCCCCCGCCTCAAACCTGTGCTGCCCTGACAGTCCCAAGGAAACCCTAAAAACTGACATCAGGAACCTGGGCTGGCCCCTTTTCTCTCGCAGGGAAAAGGGAAGGTCTTTGTCTCCAGGGACCTGTGGCCCTGAGTGGCCGGCTGCCTCCAAAATATCCAAATGAACTAGGATATCTCCCAGACCCAACCTGCCCCCACCTCAAACCTGTGCTGCCCTGACAGTCCCAAGGGAACCCTAAAAACTGACATCAGGAACCAGGGCTGGCAACTTTTCTTTCACAGGGAAAAGGGCCGGTCTTTGTCTCCAGGGGCCTGTGGCCCGGAGTGGCCAGAACCACATAAATATCCAAATGAACAAGGATATCTCCCAGACCCAACCTGACCCCACCTCAAACCTGTGCTGCCCTGACAATACCAATGGAACCCTACAAACTGACTTCAGGAACCTGGGCTGGCCACTTTTCTTTCCCAAGGGAAAGGGCCGGTCTTTTTCTCCAGGGGCCTGTGGTCCTGGGTGGCCAGCCACCTCCAAAAAATCGGAACAATCAAGGATGTGCCCCAAACCCAACCTGCCCCCACCTCAAACCAGTGCTGCCCTGACAGACCCAAGGGAACCCTACAAACTGATATCAGGAACCTGGGCTGGCCCCTTTTCTCTCGCACTGTAAAAGGGCTGGTCTTTGTCTCCAGGGGCCTGTGGCCCTGAGTGGCCGGCTGCCGCCAAAATATTCCAATGAACATGGATGTATCCCAGACCGAACCTGCCCCCACCTCAAACCTGTGCTGCCTTGACAGTTCTAAGGGAACCCTACAAACTGACATCAGGAACCTGGGCAGGAAACTTTTCTTTTCCAGGGAAAGGGGCCGGTCTTTGTCTCCAGGGGCCTGTGGCCCTGAGTGGCCAGCCATCTCCAGCAAATCGGAACGATCAAGGATGCGACGCAGACCCAACCTGCCCCAACTTCAAACCTGTGCCGCCCTGACAGTCCCAAGTGAACCCGACAAACTGACATCAGGAACCTGGGCTGGCAACTTTTCTTTCCCAGGGAAAGGGGCCGGACTTTGTCTCCAGGGGCCCCTGGCCCTGAGTGGCCGGCTGCCTCCAAAATATCCAAATGAACAAGGATATCTCCCAGACCCAACCTGCCCCCACCTCAAACCTGTGCTGCCCTGACAATCCCAAGGAAACCCTACTAACTGACATCAGGAACCTGGGCTGGCCCCTTTTCTTTCGCAGGGAAAAGGGAAGGTCTTGGCATCCAGGGGCCCGTGGCCCTGAGTGGCCGGCCGCCGCCAAAACATCCAAATGAACAAGGATATATCCCAGACCCCACCTGCCCCCACCTCAAACCTGTGCTGCCTTGGCAGTCCCAAGGGAACCCTACAAACTGACATCAGGAACCTGGGCTTGCCACTTTTCTTTCCAGGGGAAAAGGGCCGGTGTTTGTCTCCATGGGCCTGTGGCCCTGAGGGGCCAGCCACCTCCAAAAAATCTCAACGATCAAGGATGTGCCCCAAACGCAACCTGCCCCCACCACAAACCTGTGCTGCCCTGACAGTCCCAAGGAAACCCTAAAAACTGACATCAGGAACCTGGGCTGGCCCCTTTTCTCTCGCAGGGAAAAGGGAAGGTCTTTGTCTCCAGGGACCTGTGGCCCTGAGTGGCCGGCTGCCTCCAAAATATCCAAATGAACTAGGATATCTCCCAGACCCAACCTGCCCCCACCTCAAACCTGTGCTGCCCTGACAGTCCCAAGGGAACCCTAAAAACTGACATCAGGAACCAGGGCTGGCAACTTTTCTTTCACAGGGAAAAGGGCCGGTCTTTGTCTCCAGGGGCCTGTGGCCCGGAGTGGCCAGAACCACATAAATATGCAAATGAACAAGGATATCTCCCAGACCCAACCTGACCCCACCTCAAACCTGTGCTGCCCTGACAATACCAATGGAACCCTACAAACTGACTTCAGGAACCTGGGCTGGCCACTTTTCTTTCCCAGGGGAAAGGGCCGGTCTTTTTCTCCAGTGGCTCGTGGCCCGGAGGGGCCAGCCACCGCCAAAAAATCGGAACGATCAAGGATGTGCCCCAAACCCGACCTGCCCTGTCCTAAAAACAGTGCTGTCTTGACAGCCCCAAGGGAACCCTACAAATTGACATCAGGAACCTGGGCTGGCAACTTTTCTTTCCCAGGGAAAGGTGCCGGTCTTTGTCTCCAGAGGCCTGTGGCCCTGAGTGGCCAGCTGCCTCCAAAAAATCCAAATGAACAAGGATATCTCCCAGAGCAAACATGACCCCACCTCAAACCTGTGCTGCCTTGACAGTCCCAAGGAAACCCTACAAACTGACTTCAGGGACCCGGGCTGGCCACTTTTCCTTCCAAGGGAAAAGGGCCGGTCTTTGTCTCCAGGAGCCTGTGGACCTGAATGGCCAGCCATCTCCAGCAAATCGGAACGATCAAGGATGTGCCCCAAACCCAACCTGCCCCAACCTCAAAGCTGTGCTGCCCTGACAGTCCCAAGGAAACTCTAAAAACTGACATCAGGAACCTGGGCTGGCCCCTTTTCTCTCGCACTGAAAAGGGCCGGTCTTTGTCTCCAGGGGCCTGTGGCCCTGAGAGGCCGGCTGCCGCCAAAATATCCAAATGAACAAGGATATCTCCCTGCCCCCACCTATAAACTGTGCTGCCCTGACAGTCCAAAGTGAACCCGAAAAACTGACATCTGGAACCTGGGCTTGCCACTTTTCTTTTCCAGGGAAAAGTGCCAGACTTTTTCTCGAGGGGCCTGTGGCCCTGAGTGGCCGGCTGCCTCCTGAAAATCCTAATGAACAAGGATATCTCCCAGACCCAACCTGCCCCCACCATAAACCTGTGCTGCCCTGACAGTCCCAAGGGAACCCTACAAACTGACATCAGGAACTTAGGCTGCCCACTTTTCGTTCCCAGGGAAAATGACAGGTCTTTATCTCCAGGGACCTGTGGCCCATAGAGGCCGGCTGCCTCCAAAAAATCCAAATGAACACGGATATCTCCCAGACACATGCTAACCCCACCTCAAACCTGTGCTGCCCTGACAGTCCCAAGGGAACCCTACAAACTGATGTCAGGAACCTGGGCTGCTCCCTTTTCTTTCCCAGGGAAATGGGCCGGTCTTTGTCCCCAGGGGCCTGTGGCCCTGAGTGGCCGGCTGCCTCCAAAATATCCAAATGAACTAGGATATCTCCCAGACCCAACCTGCCCCCACCTCAAACCTGTGCTGCCCTGACAGTCCCAAGGGAACCCTACAAACTGACATCAGGAACCTGGGCTTGCCCCTTTTCTTTCCCAGGGAAATGCGCCGGACTTTGTCTCCAGGGGCCTGTGGCCCTGAGTGGCCGGCTGCCACCAAAAAATCGGAACAATCAAAGGTGTGTTCCAGACCAAACCTGCCCCCGCCTCAAACCTGTGCTGCCCTGACAGTCCCAAGGAAACCCTAAAAACTGACATCAGGAACCTGGGCTGGCCCCTTTTCTCTCGCAGGGAAAAGGGAAGGTCTTTGTCTCCAGGGACCTGTGGCCCTGAGTGGCCGGCTGCCTCCAAAATATCCAAATGAACTAGGATATCTCCCAGACCCAACCTGCCCCCACCTCAAACCTGTGCTGCCCTGACAGTCCCAAGGGAACCCTAAAAACTGACATCAGGAACCAGGGCTGGCAACTTTTCTTTCACAGGGAAAAGGGCCGGTCTTTGTCTCCAGGGGCCTGTGGCCCGGAGTGGCCAGAACCACATAAATATGCAAATGAACAAGGATATCTCCCAGACCCAACCTGACCCCACCTCAAACCTGTGCTGCCCTGACAATACCAATGGAACCCTACAAACTGACTTCAGGAACCTGGGCTGGCCACTTTTCTTTCCCAGGGGAAAGGGCCGGTCTTTTTCTCCAGTGGCTCGTGGCCCGGAGGGGCCAGCCACCGCCAAAAAATCGGAACGATCAAGGATGTGCCCCAAACCCGACCTGCCCTGTCCTAAAAACAGTGCTGTCTTGACAGCCCCAAGGGAACCCTACAAATTGACATCAGGAACCTGGGCTGGCAACTTTTCTTTCCCAGGGAAAGGTGCCGGTCTTTGTCTCCAGAGGCCTGTGGCCCTGAGTGGCCAGCTGCCTCCAAAAAATCCAAATGAACAAGGATATCTCCCAGAGCAAACATGACCCCACCTCAAACCTGTGCTGCCTTGACAGTCCCAAGGAAACCCTACAAACTGACTTCAGGGACCCGGGCTGGCCACTTTTCCTTCCAAGGGAAAAGGGCCGGTCTTTGTCTCCAGGAGCCTGTGGACCTGAATGGCCAGCCATCTCCAGCAAATCGGAACGATCAAGGATGTGCCCCAAACCCAACCTGCCCCAACCTCAAAGCTGTGCTGCCCTGACAGTCCCAAGGAAACTCTAAAAACTGACATCAGGAACCTGGGCTGGCCCCTTTTCTCTCGCACTGAAAAGGGCCGGTCTTTGTCTCCAGGGGCCTGTGGCCCTGAGAGGCCGGCTGCCGCCAAAATATCCAAATGAACAAGGATATCTCCCTGCCCCCACCTATAAACTGTGCTGCCCTGACAGTCCAAAGTGAACCCGAAAAACTGACATCTGGAACCTGGGCTTGCCACTTTTCTTTTCCAGGGAAAAGTGCCAGACTTTTTCTCGAGGGGCCTGTGGCCCTGAGTGGCCGGCTGCCTCCTGAAAATCCTAATGAACAAGGATATCTCCCAGACCCAACCTGCCCCCACCATAAACCTGTGCTGCCCTGACAGTCCCAAGGGAACCCTACAAACTGACATCAGGAACTTAGGCTGCCCACTTTTCGTTCCCAGGGAAAATGACAGGTCTTTATCTCCAGGGACCTGTGGCCCATAGAGGCCGGCTGCCTCCAAAAAATCCAAATGAACACGGATATCTCCCAGACACATGCTAACCCCACCTCAAACCTGTGCTGCCCTGACAGTCCCAAGGGAACCCTACAAACTGATGTCAGGAACCTGGGCTGCTCCCTTTTCTTTCCCAGGGAAATGGGCCAGTCTTTTCTCCAGTGGCCTGTAGCCCTGAGTGGCTGGCCAAATCCAAAAAAAAAACAACAATCAAGGATGTGTTCCAGACCCAACCTGCCTCCACCACAAACCTGTGCTTCCGTGACAATCCCAAGGGAACCCTACATACTGTTCCCAGGAACCTGGGCTGGCAAACTTTTTTTCCCAGGGAAAAGAGTGAGACTTTGTCTCCAGGGGCCTCTGGCCCTGAGTGATCAGCTGCCTCCAAAAATTCAAATTGAACACGGATATCTCCCAGACCAAACCTGCCCCCACCTCAAAACTGTGCTGCCCTGACAGTCTCAAGGGAACCCTAAAAACTGACATCAGGAACCTGGGCTGGCCCCATTTCTTTCCCAGGGAAATGGGACGGTCTTTGTCTCCAGGGGCCTGTGGCCCTGAGTGGCCGGCTGCCACCAAAAAATCGGAAAAATCAAGGGTGTGTTCCAGGCCCAACCTGCCCCCGCCTCAAACCTGTGCTGCCCTGACAGTCTCAAGGGAACCCTACAAACTGACATCAGGAACCTGGGCTGGCCGCTTTTCTTTCCCAGGGTAAAGGGCCGGTCTTTCTCGCTGGGGGCCTATGGTCCTGAGTGGCCAGCCACCTCCAAAAAATCAAAACGAACGAGAATGTTTCCTAGACCTAACCTGCCCTCATCTCAAACCTGCGCTGCCCTGACAGTCCCAAGGGAACCCTACAAACGGACATCTGGAACCAGGGCTGGCCCCTTTTCTTTCACAGGGAAAAGGGCCGATCTTTGTCTCCATGGGCCTGTGGCCCTGAGTGGCCAGCACCTCATAAATACCTAAATGAAAAAGGATATATCCCTGATCCAACCTGCCCCCACCTCAAACCTGTGCTGCCTTGACAATACCAAGGGAACCCTACAAACTGACTTCAGGAACCTGGGCTGGCCACTTTTCTTTCCCAGGGGAAAGGGCCGGTCTTTTTCTCCAGGGGCCTGTGGTCCTGGGTGGCCAGCCACCTCCAAAAAATCGGAACAATCAAGGATGTGCCCCAAACCCAACCTGCCCCCACCTCAAACCAGTGCTGCCCTGACAGTCCCAAGGGAAATCTACAAACTGACTTCAGGAACCTGGGCTGGCAACTTTTCTTTCCCAGGGAAAGGGGCCGGTCTTTGTCTCCAGGGGCCTGTGGCCCTGAGAGGCCGGCTGCCTCCAAAATATCCAAATGAACTAGGATATCTCCCAGACCCAACCTGCCCCCACCTCAAACCTGTGCTGCCCTAACAGTCCCAAGGGAACCCTACAAACTGACATCAGGAACCAGGGCTGGCAACTTTTCTTTCCCAGGGAAATGCGCCGGACTTTGTCTCCAGGGGCCTGTGGCCCTGAGTGGCCGGCTGCCACCAAAAAATCGGAACAATCAAGGGTGTGTTCCAGACCCAAACTGCCCCCGCCTCAAACCTGTGCTGCCCTGACAGTCCCAAGGAAACCCTAAAAACTGAAATCAGGTACCTGGGCTGGCCCCTTTTCTCTCGCAGGGAAAAGGGAAGGTCTTTGTCTCCAGGGACCTGTGGCCCTGAGTGGCCGGCTGCCTCCAAAATATCCAAATGAACTAGGATATCTCCCAGACCCAACCTGCCCCCACCTCAAACCTGTGCTGCCCTGACAGTCCCAAGGGAACCCTACAAACTGACATCAGGAACCAGGGCTGGCACCTTTTCTTTCCCAGGGAAAAGGGCCGGTCTTTGTCTCCAGGGGCCTGTGGCCCGGAGTGGCCAGCACCTCATAAATATCCAAATGAACAAGGATATCTCCCAGACCCAACCTGACCCCACCTCAAACCTGTGCTGCCCTGACAATACCAATGGAACCCTACAAACTGACTTCAGGAACCTGGGCTAGCCACTTTTCTTTCCCAGGGGAACGGGCCAAGCTTTTTCTCCAGGGGCCTGTGGTCCTGGGTGGCCAGCCACTCCCAAAAAATCGGAACAATCAAGGATGTGCCCCAAACCCAACCTGCCCCCACCTCAAACCAGTGCTGCCCTGACAGTCCCAAGGGAACCCTACAAACTGACATCAGGAACCTGGGCTGGCAACTTTTCTTTCCCAGGGAAAGGGGCCGGTCTTTGTCTCCAGGGGCCTGTGGCCCTGAGAGGCCGGCTGCCGCAAAAATATCCAAATGAACAAGGATATCTCCCAGACCCCACCTCAAAACTGTGCCGCCCTGACAGTCCCAAGTGAACCCGACAAACTGACATCTGGAACCTGGGCTTGCCACTTTTCTTTCCCAGGGAAAAGGGCCAGACTTTGTCTCCAGGGGCCTGTGGCCCTGAGTGGCCGGCTGCCTCCAAAATATCCAAATGAACAAGGATATCTCCCAGACCCAACCTGCCCCCACCTCAAACCTGTGCTGCCCTAACAGTCCCAAGGGAACCCTATAAACTGACATCAGGAACCAGGGCTGGCAACTTTTCTTTCACAGGGAAAAGGGCCGGTCTTTGTCCCCAGGGGCCTGTGGCCCGGAGGGGCCAGCTCCTCATAAATATCCAAATGAACAAGGATATCTCCCAGACCCAACCTGACCCCACCTCAAACCTGTGCTGCCCTGACAATACCAAGGGAACCCTAAAAACTGACTTCAGGAACCTGGGCTGGCCCCTTTTCTTTCCCAGGGGAAAGGGCCGGTCTTTTTCTCCAGGGGCCTGTGGTCCTGGGTGGCCAGCCACCTCCAAAAAATCGGAACAATCAAGGATGTGCCCCAAACCCAACCTGCCCCCACCTCAAACCAGTGCTGCCCTGACAGTCCCAAGGGAAATCTACAAACTGACTTCAGGAACCTGGGCTGGCAACTTTTCTTTCCCAGGGAAAGGGGCCGGTCTTTGTCTCCAGGGGCCTGTGGCCCTGAGAGGCCGGCTGCCTCCAAAATATCCAAATGAACTAGGATATCTCCCAGACCCAACCTGCCCCCCACCTCAAACCTGTGCTGCCCTAACAGTCCCAAGGGAACCCTACAAACTGACATCAGGAACCAGGGCTGGCAACTTTTCTTTCCCAGGGAAATGCGCCGGACTTTGTCTCCAGGGGCCTGTGGCCCTGAGTGGCCGGCTGCCACCAAAAAATCGGAACAATCAAGGGTGTGTTCCAGACCCAAACTGCCCCCGCCTCAAACCTGTGCTGCCCTGACAGTCCCAAGGAAACCCTAAAAACTGACATCAGGAACCTGGGCTGGCCCCTTTTCTCTCGCAGGGAAAAGGGAAGGTCTTTGTCTCCAGGGACCTGTGGCCCTGAGTGGCCGGCTGCCTCCAAAATATCCAAATGAACTAGGATATCTCCCAGACCCAACCTGCCCCCACCTCAAACCTGTGCTGCCCTGACAGTCCCAAGGGAACCCTACAAACTGACATCAGGAACCAGGGCTGGCACCTTTTCTTTCCCAGGGAAAAGGGCCGGTCTTTGTCTCCAGGGGCCTGTGGCCCGGAGTGGCCAGCACCTCATAAATATCCAAATGAACAAGGATATCTCCCAGACCCAACCTGACCCCACCTCAAACCTGTGCTGCCCTGACAATACCAATGGAACCCTACAAACTGACTTCAGGAACCTGGGCTAGCCACTTTTCTTTCCCAGGGGAACGGGCCAAGCTTTTTCTCCAGGGGCCTGTGGTCCTGGGTGGCCAGCCACTCCCAAAAAATCGGAACAATCAAGGATGTGCCCCAAACCCAACCTGCCCCCACCTCAAACCAGTGCTGCCCTGACAGTCCCAAGGGAACCCTACAAACTGACATCAGGAACCTGGGCTGGCAACTTTTCTTTCCCAGGGAAAGGGGCCGGTCTTTGTCTCCAGGGGCCTGTGGCCCTGAGAGGCCGGCTGCCGCAAAAATATCCAAATGAACAAGGATATCTCCCAGACCCCACCTCAAAACTGTGCCGCCCTGACAGTCCCAAGTGAACCCGACAAACTGACATCTGGAACCTGGGCTTGCCACTTTTCTTTCCCAGGGAAAAGGGCCAGACTTTGTCTCCAGGGGCCTGTGGCCCTGAGTGGCCGGCTGCCTCCAAAATATCCAAATGAACAAGGATATCTCGCAGACCCAACCTGCCCCCACCTCAAACCTGTGCTGCCCTAACAGTCCCAAGGGAACCCTATAAACTGACATCAGGAACCAGGGCTGGCAACTTTTCTTTCACAGGGAAAAGGGCCGGTCTTTGTCCCCAGGGGCCTGTGGCCCGGAGGGGCCAGCTCCTCATAAATATCCAAATGAACAAGGATATCTCCCAGACCCAACCTGACCCCACCTCAAACCTGTGCTGCCCTGACAATACCAAGGGAACCCTAAAAACTGACTTCAGGAACCTGGGCTGGCCCCTTTTCTTTCCCAGGGGAAAGGGCCGGTCTTTTTCTCCAGGGGCCTGTGGTCCTGGGTGGCCGGCTGCCTCCAAAATATCCAAATGAACTCGGATATCTCCCAGACCCAACCTGCACCCACCTCAAACCTGTGCTGCCCTGACAGTCCCAAGGGAACCCTACAAACTGACATCAGGAACCAGGGCTGGCAACTTTTCTTTCACAGGGAAAAGGGCCGGTCTTTGTCTCCAGGGGCCTGTGGCCCGGAGTGGCCAGCACCGCATAAATATCCAAATGAACAAGGATATCTCCCAGACCCAACCTGACCCCACCTCAAACCTGTGCTGCCCTGACAATACCAAGGGAACCCTACAAACTGACTTCAGGAACCTGGGCTGGCCACTTTTCTTTCACAGGGAAAGGGCCGGTCTTTTTCTCCAGGGGCCTGTGGTCGTGGGTGGCCAGCCACGTCCAAAAAATCGGAACAATCAAGGATGTGCCCCAAACCCAACATGCCCCCACCTCAAACCAGCGCTGCCCTGACAGTCCCAAGGGAAATCTACAAACTGACTTCAGGAACCTGGGCTGGCAACTTTTCTTTCCCAGGGAAAGGGGCCGGTCTTTGTCTCCAGGGGCCTGTGGCCCTGAGAGGCCGGCTGCCTCCAAAATATCCAAATGAACAAGGATATCTCCCTGCCCCCACCTCAAAACTGTGCTGCCCTGACAGTCCCAAGTGAACCCGACAAACTGACATCTGGAACCTGGGCTTGCCACTTTTCTTTCCCAGGGAAAAGGGCCAGACTTTTTCTCCAGGGGCCTGTGGCCCTGAGTGGCTGGCTGCCTCCAAAATATCCAAATGAACAAGGCTATCTCCCAGACCCAACCTGCCCCCACCTCAAACCTGTGCTGCCCTGACAGTCCCAAGGGAACCCTACAAACTGACATCAGGAACCTGGGCTGGCAACTTTTCTTTCCCAGGGAAAAGGGCCGGTCTTTGTCTCCAGGGGCCTGTGGCCCTGAGTGGCCGGGCGCCTCGAAAAAATCGGAGCGTTTAAGGATGTGCCCCAAACCCAACCTGCCCCCACCTCAAAACATTGCTGCCCTGACAGTCCCAAGGGAACCCTACAAACTGATATCTGGAACCTGGGCTGGCCACATTTCTTTCCCAGGGTAAAGGCCGGTCCTTGTCTCCAGGGGCCCTGTGGCCCTGAGTGGCCGTCTGCCTCCAAAATATCCAAATGAACAAGGATATCTCCCAGACCCAACCTGCCCCCACCTAAAACCTGTGCTGCCCTGACAGTCCCAAGGAAACCCTAAAAACTGACATCAGGAACCTGGGTTGGCCCCTTTTCTCTTGCAGGGAAAAGGGAAGGTATTTGTCTCCAGGGACCTGTGGCCCTGAGTGGCCGGCTGCCTCCAAAATATCCAAATGAACTAGGATATCTCCCAGACCCAACCTGCCCCCACCTCAAACCTGTGCTGCCCTGACAGCCCCAAGGGAACCCTAAAAACTGACATCTATAACCTGGGCTGGCCGCTTTTCTTTCCCAGGGTAAAGGGCCGGTCTTTCTCTCCGCGGCCTATGGTCCTGAGTGGCCAGCCGCCTGCAAAAATTTCAAGTGAACTAGGATATCTCCCAGACCCAACCTGCCCCCACCTCAAAACAGTGCTGCCCTGACAGTCCCAAGGGAACCCTACAAACTGACATCAGGAACCAGGGCTGGCAACTTTTCTTTCCAAGGGGAAAGGGCCGGTCTTTTTCTCCAGGGGCCTGTGGTCCTGGGTGGCCAGCCACCTCCAAAAAAATCGGAACAATCAAGGATGTGCCCCAAACCCAACCTGCCCCCACCTCAAACCAGTGCTGCCCTGACAGTCCCAAGGGAAATCTACAAACTGACTTCAGGAACCTGGGCTGGCAACTTTTCTTTTCCAGGGAAAGGGGCCGGTCTTTGTCACCAGGGGCCTGTGGCCCTGAGAGGCCGGCTGCCTCCAAAATATCCAAATGAACTAGGATATCTCCCAGACCCAACCTGCCCCCACCTCAAACCTGTGCTGCCCTGACAGTCCCAAGGGAACCCTACAAACTGACATCAGGAACCTGGGCTTGCCCCTTTTCTTTCCCAGGGAAATGCGCCGGACTTTGTCTCCAGGGGCCTGTGGCCCTGAGTGGCCGGCTGCCACCAAAAAATCGGAACAATCAAAGGTGTGTTCCAGACCCAAACTGCCCCCGCCTCAAACCTGTGCTGCCCTGACAGTCCCAAGGAAACCCTAAAAACTGACATCAGGAACCTGGGCTGGCCCCTTTTCTCTCGCAGGGAAAAGGGAAGGTCTTTGTCTCCAGGGACCTGTGGCCCTGAGTGGCCGGCTGCCTCCAAAATATCCAAATGAACTAGGATATCTCCCAGACCCAACCTGCCCCCACCTCAAACCTGTGCTGCCCTGACAGTCCCAAGGGAACCCTACAAACTGACATCAGGAACCAGGGCTGGCAACTTTTCTTTCACAGGGAAAAGGGCCGGTCTTTGTCTCCAGGGGCCTGTGGCCCGGAGTGGCCAGAACCACATAAATATCCAAATGAACAAGGATATCTCCCAGACCCAACCTGACCCCACCTCAAACCTGTGCTGCCCTGACAATACCAATGGAACCCTACAAACTGACTTCAGGAACCTGGGCTGGCCACTTTTCTTTCCCAAGGGAAAGGGCCGGTCTTTTTCTCCAGGGGCCTGTGGTCCTGGGTGGCCAGCCACCTCCAAAAAATCGGAACAATCAAGGATGTGCCCCAAACCCAACCTGCCCCCACCTCAAACCAGTGCTGCCCTGACAGACCCAAGGGAACCCTACAAACTGATATCAGGAACCTGGGCTGGCCCCTTTTCTCTCGCACTGTAAAAGGGCTGGTCTTTGTCTCCAGGGGCCTGTGGCCCTGAGTGGCCGGCAGCCGCCAAAATATTCCAATGAACATGGATGTATCCCAGACCGAACCTGCCCCCACCTCAAACCTGTGCTGCCTTGACAGTTCTAAGGGAACCCTACAAACTGACATCAGGAACCTGGGCTGGAAACTTTTCTTTTCCAGGGAAAGGGGCCGGTCTTTGTCTCCAGGGGCCTGTGGCCCTGAGTGGCCAGCCATCTCCAGCAAATCGGAACGATCAAGGATGCGACGCAGACCCAACCTGCCCCAACTTCAAACCTGTGCCGCCCTGACAGTCCCAAGTGAACCCGACAAACTGACATCAGGAACCTGGGCTGGCAACTTTTCTTTCCCAGGGAAAGGGGCCGGACTTTGTCTCCAGGGGCCCCTGGCCCTGAGTGGCCGGCTGCCGCCAAAATATCCAAATGAACAAGGATATCTCCCAGACCCAACCTGCCCCCACCTCAAACCTGTGCTGCCCTGACAATCCCAAGGAAACCCTACTAACTGACATCAGGAACCTGGGCTGGCCCCTTTTCTTTCGCAGGGAAAAGGGAAGGTCTTGGCATCCAGGGGCCCGTGGCAGTGAGTGGCCGGCCGCCGCCAAAATATCCAAATGAACAAGGATATATCCCAGACCCCACCTGCCCCCACCTCAAACCTGTGCTGCCTTGGCAGTCCCAAGGGAACCCTACAAACTGACATCAGGAACCTGGGCTTGCCACTTTTCTTTCCAGGGGAAAAGGGCCGGTGTTTGTCTCCATGGGCCTGTGGCCCTGAGGGGCCAGCCACCTCCAAAAAATCTCAACGATCAAGGATGTGCCCCAAACGCAACCTGCCCCCACCACAAACCTGTGCTGCCCTGACAGTCCCAAGGAAACTCTAAAAACTGACATCAGGAACCTGGGCTGGCCCCTTTTCTATCGCAGGGAAAAGGGAAGGTCTTTGTCTCCAGGGGCCTGTGGCCCTGAGTGGCCCGCTGCCGCCAAAATATCCAAATGAACAAGGATATCTCCCAGACCCCACCTGCCCCCACCTCACACCTTTGCTGCCTTGACAGTCCCAAGGGAACTCTAAAAACTGACATCAGGAACCTGGGCTGGCCCCTTTTCTCTCGCAGGGAAAAGGGCCAGTCTTAGTCTGCAGGGGCCTGTGGCCCTGAGTGGCTGGCTGCAGCCAAAATATCCTAATGAACAAGGAGATCTCCAAGACCCAACCTGCCCCCACCTCACACCTTTGCTGCCTTGACAGTCCCAAGGGAACCCTACAAACTGACATCAGGAACCTGGGCTTGCCACTTTCTTTCCCATGGAAAATGGCCGGTCTTTTTCTCCACTGGCTCGTGGCCCGGAGGGCAGGCCACCGCCAAAAAATCGGAACGATCAAGGATGTGCCCCAAACCCAACCTGCCCCCACCACAAACCAGTGTTGTCCTGACAGCCCCAAGGGAACCCTAAAAACTGACATCAGGAACCTGGGCTGGCCCCTTTTCTCTCGCACTGAAAAGGGCCGGTCTTTGTCTCCAGGGGCCTGTGGCCCTGAGAGGCCGGCTGCCGCCAAAATATCCAAATGAACAAGGATATCTCCCTGCCCCCACCTCAAAACTGTGCTGCCCTGACAGTCCCAAGTGAACCCGAAAAACTGACATCTGGAACCTGGGCTTGCCACTTTTCTTTCTTAGGGAAAAGGGCCAGACTTTTTCTCGAGGGGCCTGTGGCCCTGAGTGGCCGGCTGCCTCCTGAAAACCTTAACGAACAAGGATATCTCCCAGACCCAACCTGCCCCCACCACAAACCTGTGCTTCCGTGACAGTCCCAAGGGAACCCTACATACTGTTCCCAGGAACCTGGGCTGGCAAACTTTCTTTCCCAGGGAAAAGAGTGAGACTTTGTCTCCAGGGGCCTGTGGCCCTGAGTGGCCGGCTGCCACCAAAAAATCGGAACAATCAAAGGTGTGTTCCAGACCCAAACTGCCCCCGCCTCAAACCTGTGCTGCCCTGACAGTCCCAAGGAAACCCTAAAAACTTACATCAGGAACCTGGGCTGGCCCCTTTTCTCTCGCAGGGAAAAGGGAAGGTCTTTGTCTCCAGGGACCTGTGGCCCTGAGTGGCCGGCTGCCTCCAAAATATCCAAATGAACTAGGATATCTCCCAGACCCAACCTGCCCCCACCTCAAACCTGTGCTGCCCTGACAGTCCCAAGGGAACCCTACAAACTGACATCAGGAACCAGGGCTGGCAACTTTTCTTTCACAGGGAAAAGGGCCGGTCTTTGTCTCCAGGGGCCTGTGGCCCGGAGTGGCCAGAACCACATAAATATCCAAATGAACAAGGATATCTCCCAGACCCAACCTGACCCCACCTCAAACCTGTGCTGCCCTGACAATACCAATGGAACCCTACAAACTGACTTCAGGAACCTGGGCTGGCCACTTTTCTTTCCCAAGGGAAAGGGCCGGTCTTTTTCTCCAGGGGCCTGTGGTCCTGGGTGGCCAGCCACCTCCAAAAAATCGGAACAATCAAGGATGTGCCCCAAACCCAACCTGCCCCCACCTCAAACCAGTGCTGCCCTGACAGACCCAAGGGAACCCTACAAACTGATATCAGGAACCTGGGCTGGCCCCTTTTCTCTCGCACTGTAAAAGGGCTGGTCTTTGTCTCCAGGGGCCTGTGGCCCTGAGTGGCCGGCAGCCGCCAAAATATTCCAATGAACATGGATGTATCCCAGACCGAACCTGCCCCCACCTCAAACCTGTGCTGCCTTGACAGTTCTAAGGGAACCCTACAAACTGACATCAGGAACCTGGGCTGGAAACTTTTCTTTTCCAGGGAAAGGGGCCGGTCTTTGTCTCCAGGGGCCTGTGGCCCTGAGTGGCCAGCCATCTCCAGCAAATCGGAACGATCAAGGATGCGACGCAGACCCAACCTGCCCCAACTTCAAACCTGTGCCGCCCTGACAGTCCCAAGTGAACCCGACAAACTGACATCAGGAACCTGGGCTGGCAACTTTTCTTTCCCAGGGAAAGGGGCCGGACTTTGTCTCCAGGGGCCCCTGGCCCTGAGTGGCCGGCTGCCGCCAAAATATCCAAATGAACAAGGATATCTCCCAGACCCAACCTGCCCCCACCTCAAACCTGTGCTGCCCTGACAATCCCAAGGAAACCCTACTAACTGACATCAGGAACCTGGGCTGGCCCCTTTTCTTTCGCAGGGAAAAGGGAAGGTCTTGGCATCCAGGGGCCCGTGGCAGTGAGTGGCCGGCCGCCGCCAAAATATCCAAATGAACAAGGATATATCCCAGACCCCCACCTGCCCCCACCTCAAACCTGTGCTGCCTTGGCAGTCCCAAGGGAACCCTACAAACTGACATCAGGAACCTGGGCTTGCCACTTTTCTTTCCAGGGGAAAAGGGCCGGTGTTTGTCTCCATGGGCCTGTGGCCCTGAGGGGCCAGCCACCTCCAAAAAATCTCAACGATCAAGGATGTGCCCCAAACGCAACCTGCCCCCACCACAAACCTGTGCTGCCCTGACAGTCCCAAGGAAACTCTAAAAACTGACATCAGGAACCTGGGCTGGCCCCTTTTCTATCGCAGGGAAAAGGGCCAGTCTTTGTCTCCAGGGGCCTGTGGCCCTGAGTGGCCCGCTGCCGCCAAAATATCCAAATGAACAAGGATATCTCCCAGACCCCACCTGCCCCCACCTCACACCTTTGCTGCCTTGACAGTCCCAAGGGAACTCTAAAAACTGACATCAGGAACCTGGGCTGGCCCTTTTCTTTCCCAGGGAAAAGGGCCAGTCTTTGTCTGCAGGGGCCTGTGGCCCTGAGTGGCTGGCTGCAGCCAAAATATCCTAATGAACAAGGAGATCTCCAAGACCCAACCTGCCCCCACCTCACACCTTTGCTGCCTTGACAGTCCCAAGGAACCCTACAAACTGACATCAGGAACCTGGGCTTGCCACTTTCTTTCCCATGGAAAATGGCCGGTCTTTTTCTCCACTGGCTCGTGGCCCGGAGGGCAGGCCACCGCCAAAAAATCGGAACGATCAAGGATGTGCCCCAAACCCAACCTGCCCCCACCACAAACCAGTGTTGTCCTGACAGCCCCAAGGGAACCCTAAAAACTGACATCAGGAACCTGGGCTGGCCCCTTTTCTCTCGCACTGAAAAGGGCCGGTCTTTGTCTCCAGGGGCCTGTGGCCCTGAGAGGCCGGCTGCCGCCAAAATATCCAAATGAACAAGGATATCTCCCTGCCCCCACCTCAAAACTGTGCTGCCCTGACAGTCCAAGTGAACCCGAAAAACTGACATCTGGAACCTGGGCTTGCCACTTTTCTTTCTTAGGGAAAAGGGCCAGACTTTTTCTCGAGGGGCCTGTGGCCTGAGTGGCCGGCTGCCTCCTGAAAACCTTAACGAACAAGGATATCTCCCAGACCCAACCTGCCCCCACCACAAACCTGTGCTTCCGTGACAGTCCCAAGGGAACCCTACATACTGTTCCCAGGAACCTGGGCTGGCAAACTTTCTTTCCCAGGGAAAAGAGTGAGACTTTGTCTCCAGGGGCCTGTGGCCCTGAGTGATCAGCTGCCTCCAAAAATTCAAATTGAACACGGATATCTCCCAGACCAAACCTGCCCCCACCTCAAAACTGTGCTGCCCTGACAGTCTCAAGGGAACCCTAAAAACTGACATCAGGAACCTGGGCTGGCCCCATTTCTTTCCCAGGGAAATGGGCCGGTCTTTGTCTCCAGGGGCCTGTGGCCCTGAGTGGCTGGCTGCCACCAAAAAATCGGAACAATCAAGGGTGTGTTCCAGACCCAACCTGCCCCCGCCTCAAACCTGTGCTGCCCTGACAGTCTCAAGGGAACCCTAAAAACTGACATCAGGAACCCTGGCTGCTCCCTTTTCTTTCCCAGGGAAAAGGGCCGGTCTTTGTCTCCAAGGGCCTGTGGCCCTGAGTGGCCGGCTGCCACCAAAAAATCGGAACAATCAAGGGTGTGTTCCAGACCCAACCTGCCCCTGCCTCAAACCTGTCCTGCCCTGACAGTCCCAAGGGAACCCTAAAAACTGACATCAGGAACCTGGGCTGGCCGCTTTTCTTTCCCAGGGTAAAGGGCCGGTCTTTCTCGCCGGGGGCCTATGGTCCTGAGTGGCCAGACACCTCCAAAAAATCAAAACGAACCAGAATGTTTCCTAGACCCAACCTGCCCTCATCTCAAACCTGTGCTGCCCTGACAGTCCCAAGGGAACCCTACAAACGGACATCTGGAACCAGGGCTGGCCCCTTTTCTTTCACAGGGAAAAGGGCCGATCTTTGTCTCCATGGGCCTATGGCCCTGAGTGGCCAGAACCTCATAAATACCTAAATGAACAAGGATATATCCCTGATCCAACCTGCCCCCACCTCAAACCTGTGCTGCCTTGACAATACCAAGGGAACCCTACAAACTGACATCAGGAACCTGGGCTGGCCACTTTTCTTTCCCAGGGGAAAGGGCCGGTCTTTTCCTCCAGGGGCCTGTGGTCCTGGGTGGCCAGCCACCTCCAAAAAATCAAAACAATCAAGGATGTGCCCCAAACCCAACCTGCCCCCACCTCAAAACAGTGCTGCCCTGACAGTCCCAAGGGAAATCTACAAACTGACTTCAGGAACCTGGGCTGGCAACTTTTCTTTCCCAGGGAAAGGGGCCGGTCTTTGTCTCCAGGGGCCTGTGGCCCTGAGAGGCCGGCTGCCTCCAAAATATCCAAATGAACTAGGATATCTCCCAGACCCAACCTGCCCCCACCTCAAACCTGTGCTGCCCTGACAGTCCCAAGGGAACCCTACAAACTGACATCAGGAACCTGGGCTTGCCCCTTTTCTTTCCCAGGGAAATGCGCCGGACTTTGTCTCCAGGGGCCTGTGGCCCTGAGTGGCCGGCTGCCACCAAAAAATCGGAACAATCAAGGGTGTGTTCCAGACCCAAACTGCCCCCGCCTCAAACCTGTGCTGCCCTGACAGTCCCAAGGAAACCCTAAAAACTGACATCAGGAACCTGGGCTGGCCCCTTTTCTCTCGCAGGGAAAAGGGAAGGTCTTTGTCTCCAGGGACCTGTGGCCCTGAGTGGCCGGCTGCCTCCAAAATATCCAAATGAACTAGGATATCTCCCAGACCCAACCTGCCCCCACCTCAAACCTGTGCTGCCCTGACAGTCCCAAGGGAACCCTACAAACTGACATCAGGAACCTGGGCTTGCCCCTTTTCTTTCCCAGGGAAAAGGGCCGGTCTTTGTCTCCAGGGGCCTGTGGCCCGGAGTGGCCAGCACCTCATAAATATCCAAATGAACAAGGATATCTCCCAGACCCAACCTGACCCCACCTCAAACCTGTGCTGCCCTGACAATACTAAGGGAACCCTACAAACTGACTTCAGGAACCTGGGCTGGCCACTTTTCTTTCCCAGGGGAAAGGGCCGGTCTTTTTCTCCAGGGGCCTGTGGTCCTGGGTGGCCGGCCACCTCCAAAAAAAAAAAAACAATCAAGGATGTGTTCCAGACCCAACCTGCCCCCACCACAAACCTGTGCTTTCCTGACAGTCCCAAGTGAACCCGACAAACTGACATCTGGAACCTGGGCTTGCCACTTTTCTTTCCCAGGGAAAAGGGCCAGACTTTGTCTCCAGGGGCCTGTGGCCCTGAGTGGCCGGCTGCCTCCAGAAAATCCTAACGAACAAGGATATCTCTCAGACCCAACCTGCCCCCACCATAAACCTGTGCTGCCCTGACAGTCCTAAGGGAACCCTACAAACTGACAACAGGAACCTGGGCTGCTCCCTTTTCTTTCCCAGGGAAATGGGCCAGTCATTTCTCCAGGGGCCTGAGGCCCTGAGTGGCCGGCCACCTCCAAAAAATCGGAGCAATCAAGGATGTGCCCCAAACCCAACCTGCCCCCACCTCAAACCAGTGCTGCCCTGACAGTCCTAAGGGAACCCTACAAACTGATATCTGGAACCTGGGCTGGCCACATTTCTTTCCCAGGGTAAAGGGCCGGTCCTTGTCTCCAGGGGCCTGTGGACCTGAGTGGCCGGCTGCCTCTAAAATATCCAAATGAACAAGGATATCTCCCAGACCCAACCTGCCCCCACCTAAAACTGTGCTGCGCTGACAGTCCCAAGGAAACCCTAAAAACTGACATCAGGAACCTGGGCTGGCCCCTTTTCTCTCGCAGGGAAAAGGGAAGGTCTTTGTCTCCAGGGGCCTGTGGCCCTGAGTGGCCAACTGCCTCCAAAATATCCAAATGAACAAGGATATCTCCCTGGCCCCACCTCAAACCTGTGCTTCCCTGACAGTCCCAAGTGAACCCGACAAACTGACATCAGGAACCTGGGCTGCCCACTTTTTGTTCCCAGGGGAAAGGACCGGTTTTATATCCAGGGACCTGTGGCCCAGAGAGGCCGGCTGCCTCCAAAAAATCCAAATTAACTCGGATATCTCCCAGACCCAACCTGCCCCCACCTCAAACCAGGGCTGCCCTGACAGTCCCAAGGGAACCCTACAAACTGACATCAGGAACCTGGGCTGCCCACTTTTCGTTCCCAGGGAAAAGGACCGGTCTTTATCTCCAGGGACCTGTGGCCCAGAGAGGCCGGCTGCCTCCAAAATATCCAAATGAACAAGGATATCTCCCAGACCCAACCTGCCCCAACATCAAACCTGTACGGCCCTGACAGTCCCAAGGGAACCCTACAAACTGACATCTGGAACCTGGGCTGCCCACTTTTCGTTCCCGGGGAAAAGGACCGGTCTTTATCTCCAGGGACCTGTGGCCCAGAGAGGCCGGCTGCCTCCAAAAAATCCAAATTAACTCGGATATCTCCCAGACCCAACCTGCCCCCACCTCAAACCTTTGCTGCCCTGACAGTCCCAAGGAAACCCTACAAACTGACATCAGGAACCTGGGCTGGCAACTTTTCTTTCCTAGGGAAAAGGATCGGTCTTTGTCTCCAGGAGCCTGTGGAACTGAATGGCCAGCTATCTCCAGCAAATCGGAACGATCAAGGATGCGACACAGACCCAACGTGCCCCCACCTCAAACTTGTGCTGCCCTGACAGTCCCAAGGGAACCCGACAAACTGACATCAGGAACCTGGGCTGCCCACTTCACGTTCCCAGGGAAAAGGACCGGCCTTTTTCTCCAGGGGCCTGTGGCCCTGAGTGCCCGGCTGCCTCCAAAATATCCAAATGAACAAGGATATATCCCAGACCCAACCTGCCCCCACCTCAAACCTGCGCTTCCCTGACAGTCCCAACGGAACCCTACAAACTGACAGGGCCTGTGGCCCTGAGAGGCCGGCTGCCTCCAACATATCCAAATGAACAAGGATATCTCCCAGACCCAACCTGCCCCCACCACAAACCTGTGCTGCCCTGACAATCCCAAGGGAACCCTACAAACTGCTACCTGGAACCTGGGCTGGCCACATTTCTTTCCCGGGGTAAAGGGCCGGTCATGGTCTCCAGGGGCCTGTGGCCCTGAGGGGCCAGCCACCTCCAAAAAATCGGAGCGATCAAGGATGTGCCCCAAACCCAACCTGCCCCCATCTCAAACCAGTGCTGCTCGGAAAGTCCCAAGGGAACCCGACAAACTGACATCAGGAACCTGGGCTGGCAACTTTTCTTTCACAGGGAAAGGGGCCGGACTTTGTCTCCAGGGGCCTGTGGCCCTGAGTGGCCGGCTGCCTCCAAAAAATCCAAATGAACAAGGATATCTGCCAGACCCAACCTGCCCCCACCTCAAACCTGCGCTTCCCTGACAGTCCCAACGGAACCCTACAAACTGACAGGGCCTGTGGCCCTGAGAGGCCGGCTGCCTCCAACATATCCAAATGAACAAGGATATCTCCCAGACCCAACCTGCCCCCACCACAAACCTGTGCTGCCCTGACAATCCCAAGGGAACCCTACAAACTGCTACCTGGAACCTGGGCTGGCCACATTTCTTTCCCGGGGTAAAGGGCCGGTCATGGTCTCCAGGGGCCTGTGGCCCTGAGGGGCCAGCCACCTCCAAAAAATCGGAGCGATCAAGGATGTGCCCCAAACCCAACCTGCCCCCATCTCAAACCAGTGCTGCTCGGAAAGTCCCAAGGGAACCCGAAAAACTGACATCTATAACCTGGGCTGGCCACATTTCTTTCCCAGGGTAAAGCGCCGGTCTTTGTCTCCAGGGGCCTGTGGCCCTGAGTGGCCAGCTGCCTTCAAAATATCCAAATGAACTCGGATATCTTCCAGACCCAACCTGCCCCCAACTCAAACCTGTGCTGCCCTGACAGTCCCAAGGAAACCCTACAAACTGACATCAGGAACCTGGGCTGGCAAATTTTCTTTCCCAGGGAAAAGGGCGAGACTTTGTCTCCCAGGGCCTGTGGCCCTGAGGGGCCTGCCACCTCCAAAAAATCGGAGCAATCAAGGATATCTCCCAGACCCAACCTGCCCCCACCTCAAACCTGTGCTGCCCTGACAGTCTCAAGGGAACCCTACAAACTGACATCAGGAACCTGGGCTGCCCAATTTTCGTTCCCAGGGAATAAGACCGGTCTTTATCTCCCGGGACGTGTGGCCCAAAGAGGCCGGCTGCCTCCAAAAAATCCAAATGAACTAGGATACCTTCCAGACCCAACCTGCCCCCAACTCAAACCAGTGCTGCCCTGACAGTCCCAAGGGAACCCTACAAACTGACATCTATAACCTGGGCTGGCCACATTTCTTTCCCAGGGTAAAGCGCCGGTCTTTGTCTCCAGGGGCCTGTGGCCCTGAGTGGCCAGCTGCCTCCAAAATATCCAAATGAACTCGGATATCTTCCAGACCCAACCTGCCCCCAACTCAAACCTGTGCTGCCCTGACAGTCCCAAGGAAACCCTACAAACTGACATCAGGAACCTGGGCTGGCCACTTTTCTTTCCAAGGGAAAAGGGCCCGTCTTTGTCTCCAGGAGCCTGTGGACCTGAATGGCCAGCCATCTCCAGTAAATCGGAACGATCAAGGATGCGACGCAGACCAAACCGGCCCAAACCTCAAACCTGTGCTGCCCTGACAGTTTCAAGGGAACCCTCAAAACTGACATCAGGAACCTGGGCTGCCCACTTCACGTTCCCAGGGAAAAGGACCGGCCTTTTTCTCCAGGGGCCTGTGGCCCTGAGTGTCCGGCTGCCTCCAAAATATCCAAATGAACAAGGATATCTCCCAGAACCAACCTGCCCCCACCTCAAACCTGCGCTTCCCTGACAGTCCCAACGGAACCCTACAAACTGACAGGGCCTGTGGCCCTGAGAGGCCGGCAGCCTCCAAAATATCCAAATGAACAAGGATATCTCCCAGACCCAACCTGCCCCCACCACAAACCTGTGCTGCCCTGACAATCCCAAGGGAACCCGAAAAACTGACATCTATAACCTGGGCTGGCCACTCTTCTTTCCCAGGGAAAAAGACCGGTCTTTATCTCCAGGGACCTGTGTCCCAAAGAGGCCGGCTGCCTCCAAAAAATCCAAATGAACTCAGATACCTTCCAGACCCAACCTGCCCCCAACTCAAACCAGTGCTGCCCTGACAGTCCCAAGTGAACCCGACAAACTGACATCAGGAATCTGGGCTGGCCACTTTTCTTTCCAAGGGAAAAGGGCCCGTCTTTGTGTCCAGGAGCCTGTGGACCTGAATGGCCAGCCATCTCCAGCAAATCGGAACGATCAAGGATGCGACGCAGACCCAACCGGCCCAAACCTCAAACCTGTGCTGCCCTGACAGTTTCAAGGGAACCCTCAAAACTGACATCAGGAACCTGGGCTGCCCACTTCACGTTCCCAGGGAAAAGGGCCGGTCTTTGTCTCCAGTGGCCTGTGGCCCCGAGGGCCCAGCCACCTCCAAAAATCGGAACGTTCAAGGATGTGCCCCAAACCCAACATGCCCCCACCTCAAACCAGTGCTGTCCTGACAGTCCCAAGGGAACCCTACAAACTGACATCAGGAACCTGGGCTGGCAACTTTTCTTTCCTAGGGAAAAGGATCGGTCTTTGTCTCCAGGAGCCTGTGGAACTGAATGGCCAGCTATCTCCAGCAAATCGGAACGATCAAGGATGCGACACAGACCCAACCTGCCCCCACCTCAAACTTGTGCTGCCCTGACAGTCCCAAGGGAACCCGACAAACTGACATCAGGAACCTGGGCTGCCCACTTCACGTTCCCAGGGAAAAGGACCGGCCTTTTTCTCCAGGGGCCTGTGGCCCTGAGTGCCCGGCTGCCTCCAAAATATCCAAATGAACAAGGATATATCCCAGACCCAACCTGCCCCCACCACAAACCTGTGCTGCCCTGACAATCCCAAGGGAACCCTACAAACTGCTACCTGGAACCTGGGCTGGCCACATTTCTTTCCCGGGGTAAAGGGCCGGTCATGGTCTCCAGGGGCCTGTGGCCCTGAGGGGCCAGCCACCTCCAAAAAATCGGAGCGATCAAGGATGTGCCCCAAACCCAACCTGCCCCCATCTCAAACCAGTGCTGCTCGGAAAGTCCCAAGGGAACCCGACAAACTGACATCAGGAACCTGGGCTGGCAACTTTTCTTTCACAGGGAAAGGGGCCGGACTTTGTCTCCAGGGGCCTGTGGCCCTGAGTGGCCGGCTGCCTCCAAAAAATCCAAATGAACAAGGATATCTGCCAGACCCAACCTGCCCCCACCTCAAACCTGCGCTTCCCTGACAGTCCCAACGGAACCCTACAAACTGACAGGGCCTGTGGCCCTGAGAGGCCGGCTGCCTCCAACATATCCAAATGAACAAGGATATCTCCCAGACCCAACCTGCCCCCACCACAAACCTGTGCTGCCCTGACAATCCCAAGGGAACCCTACAAACTGCTACCTGGAACCTGGGCTGGCCACATTTCTTTCCCGGGGTAAAGGGCCGGTCATGGTCTCCAGGGGCCTGTGGCCCTGAGGGGCCAGCCACCTCCAAAAAATCGGAGCGATCAAGGATGTGCCCCAAACCCAACCTGCCCCCATCTCAAACCAGTGCTGCTCGGAAAGTCCCAAGGGAACCCGAAAAACTGACATCTATAACCTGGGCTGGCCACATTTCTTTCCCAGGGTAAAGCGCCGGTCTTTGTCTCCAGGGGCCTGTGGCCCTGAGTGGCCAGCTGCCTTCAAAATATCCAAATGAACTCGGATATCTTCCAGACCCAACCTGCCCCCAACTCAAACCTGTGCTGCCCTGACAGTCCCAAGGAAACCCTACAAACTGACATCAGGAACCTGGGCTGGCAAATTTTCTTTCCCAGGGAAAAGGGCGAGACTTTGTCTCCCAGGGCCTGTGGCCCTGAGGGGCCTGCCACCTCCAAAAAATCGGAGCGATCAAGGATATCTCCCAGACCCAACCTGCCCCCACCTCAAACCTGTGCTGCCCTGACAGTCTCAAGGGAACCCTACAAACTGACATCAGGAACCTGGGCTGCCCAATTTTCGTTCCCAGGGAAAAAGACCGGTCTTTATCTCCCGGGACGTGTGGCCCAAAGAGGCCGGCTGCCTCCAAAAAATCCAAATGAACTAGGATACCTTCCAGACCCAACCTGCCCCCAACTCAAACCAGTGCTGCCCTGACAGTCCCAAGGGAACCCTACAAACTGACATCTATAACCTGGGCTGGCCACATTTCTTTCCCAGGGTAAAGCGCCGGTCTTTGTCTCCAGGGGCCTGTGGCCCTGAGTGGCCAGCTGCCTCCAAAATATCCAAATGAACTCGGATATCTTCCAGACCCAACCTGCCCCCAACTCAAACCTGTGCTGCCCTGACAGTCCCAAGGAAACCCTACAAACTGACATCAGGAACCTGGGCTGGCCACTTTTCTTTCCAAGGGAAAAGGGCCCGTCTTTGTCTCCAGGAGCCTGTGGACCTGAATGGCCAGCCATCTCCAGTAAATCGGAACGATCAAGGATGCGACGCAGACCAAACCGGCCCAAACCTCAAACCTGTGCTGCCCTGACAGTTTCAAGGGAACCCTCAAAACTGACATCAGGAACCTGGGCTGCCCACTTCACGTTCCCAGGGAAAAGGACCGGCCTTTTTCTCCAGGGGCCTGTGGCCCTGAGTGTCCGGCTGCCTCCAAAATATCCAAATGAACAAGGTTATCTCCCAGAACCAACCTGCCCCCACCTCAAACCTGCGCTTCCCTGACAGTCCCAACGGAACCCTACAAACTGACAGGGCCTGTGGCCCTGAGAGGCCGGCAGCCTCCAAAATATCCAAATGAACAAGGATATCTCCCAGACCCAACCTGCCCCCACCACAAACCTGTGCTGCCCTGACAATCCCAAGGGAACCCGAAAAACTGACATCTATAACCTGGGCTGGCCACTCTTCTTTCCCAGGGAAAAAGACCGGTCTTTATCTCCAGGGACCTGTGTCCCAAAGAGGCCGGCTGCCTCCAAAAAATCCAAATGAACTCAGATACCTTCCAGACCCAACCTGCCCCCAACTCAAACCAGTGCTGCCCTGACAGTCCCAAGTGAACCCGACAAACTGACATCAGGAATCTGGGCTGGCCACTTTTCTTTCCAAGGGAAAAGGGCCCGTCTTTGTGTCCAGGAGCCTGTGGACCTGAATGGCCCGCCATCTCCAGCAAATCGGAACGATCAAGGATGCGACGCAGACCCAACCGGCCCAAACCTCAAACCTGTGCTGCCCTGACAGTTTCAAGGGAACCCTCAAAACTGACATCAGGAACCTGGGCTGCCCACTTCACGTTCCCAGGGAAAAGGACCGGCCTTTTTCTCCAGGGGCCTGTGGCCCTGAGTGTCTGGCTGCCTCAAAAATATCCAAATGAACAAGGATATCTCCCAGACCCAACCTGCCCCCACCTCAAACCTGCGCTTCCCTGACAGTCCAAACGGAACCCTACAAACTGACAGGGCCTGTGGCCCTGAGAGGCCGGCAGCCTCCAAAATATCCAAATGAACAAGGATATCTCCCAGACCCAACCTGCCCCCACCACAAATCTTTGCTGCCCTGACAGTCCCAAGGGAACCCTACAAACTGACATCAGGAACCTGGGCTGGCAACTTTTCTTTCCCAGGGAAAAGGGCCAGACTTTGTCTCCCAGGGCCTGTGGCCCTGAGAGGCCGGCTGCCTCCAACATATCCAAATGAACAAGGATATCTCCCAGACCCAACCTGCCCCCACCACAAACCTGTGCTGCCCTGACAATCCCAAGGGAACCCGAAAAACTGACATCTATAACATGGGCTGGCCACTTTTCTTTCCCAGGGAAAAAGACCGGTCTTTATCTCCAGGGACCTGTGTCCCAAAGAGGCCGGCTGCCTCCAAAAAATCCAAATGAACTCAGATACCTTCCAGACCCAACCTGCCCCCAACTAAAACCAGTGCTGCCCTGACAGTCCAGAGTGAACCCGACAAACTGACATCAGGAATCTGGGCTGGCCACTTTTCTTTCCAAGGGAAAAGGGCCCGTCTTTGTGTCCAGGAGCCTGTGGACCTGAATGGCCAGCCATCTCCAGCAAATCGGAACGATCAAGGATGCGACGCAGACCCAACCGGCCCAAACCTCAAACCTGTGCTGCCCTGACAGTTTCAAGGGAACCCTCAAAACTGACATCAGGAACCTGGGCTGCCCACTTCACGTTCCCAGGGAAAAGGACCGGCCTTTTTCTCCAGGGGCCTGTGGCCCTGAGTGTCCGGCTGCCTCAAAAATATCCAAATGAACAAGGATATCTCCCAGACCCAACCTGCCCCCACCTCAAACCTGCGCTTCCCTCACAGTCCAAACGGAACCCTACAAACTGACAGGGCCTGCGGCCCTGAGAGGCCGGCAGCCTCCAAAATATCCAAATGAACAAGGATATCTCCCAGACCCAACCTGCCCCCACCTCAAATCTTTGCTGCCCTGACAGTCCCAAGGGAACCCTAGAAACTGACATCAGGAACCTGGGCTGGCAACTTTTCTTTCCCAGGGAAAAGGGCCAGACTTTGTCTCCCAGGGCCTGTGGCCCTGAGAGGCCGGCTGCCTCCAACATATCCAAATGAACAAGGATATCTCCCAGACCCAACCTGCCCCCACCACAAACCTGTGCTGGGCTGGCAATCCCAAGGGAACCCGAAAAACTGACATCTATAACCTGGGCTGGCCACTTTTCTTTCCCAGGGTAAAGGGCCGGTCTTACTCTCCGGGGGCCTGTGGTCCTGAGTGGCCAGCCACGTCCAAAAAATCCAAATGAACTAGGATATCTCCCAGACCCAACCTGCCCCCACCTCAAACCTGTGCTGCCCTGAAAGTCCCAAGGGAACCCTCAAAACTGACATCAGGAACCTGGGCTGGCCACTTTTCTTTCCCAGGGAAAAGGGCCAGACTTTGTCTCCCAGGGCCTGTGGCCCTGAGGGGCCAGCCACCTCAAAAAAAAATCGGAGCGATCACGGATATCTCCCAGACCCAACCTGCCCCCACCTCAAACCCGTGCTGCCCTGACAGTCCCAAGGAAACCCTGCAAACTGACATCAGGAATCTGGGCTGACCACTTTTCTTTCTAAGGGAAATGGCCGGTCTTTGTCTCCAGGAGCTTGTGGACCTGAATGGCCAGCCATCTCCAGCAAATCGGAACGATCAAGGATGCGGCGCAGACACAACCTGCCCCAACCTCAAACCTGTGCTGCCCTGACAGTCCCAAGGGAACCTGACAAACTGACATCTGGAACCTGGGCTTGCCACTTTTCTTTCCCAGGGAAAAGGGCCGGTCTTTGTCTCCAGGGGCCTGTGGCCCTGCGGGGCCAGCCACCTCCAAAAAATTGGAGCGATCAAGGATGTGCCGCAAACCCAACCTGCTCCCATCTCAAACCAGTGCTGCTCAGACAGTCCCAAGGGAACCCTACAAACTGATATCTGTAACCTTGGCTGGCCCCTTTTCTCTCACAGGGAATAGGGCCGGTCTTTGTCTCCTGGGGCCTGAGGACCTGAGTGGCCGTCTGCCGCCAAAATATCCAAATGAACAAGGATATATCCCAGACCCAACCTGCCCCCACCTCAAACCTTTGCTGCCTTGACAGTTCCCAGGGAACCCTACAAACTGACTTCAGGAACCTGGGCTGGCCACTTTTCTTTCCAAGGGAAAAGGGCCGGTCTTTGTCTCCAGTGGCCTGTGGCCCCGAGGGCCCAGCCACCTCCAAAAATCGGAACGTTCAAGGATGTGCCCCAAACCCAACATGCCCCCACCTCAAACCAGTGCTGTCCTGACAGTCCCAAGGGAACCCTACAAACTGACATCAGGAACATGGGCTGGCAACTTTTCTTTCCCAGGGAAAAGGACCGGTCTTTGTCTCCAGGAGCCTGTGGAACTGAATGGCCAGCTATCTCCACCAAATCGGAACGATCAAGGATGCGACACAGACCCAACCTGCCCCCACCTCAAACTTGTGCTGCCCTGACAGTCCCAAGGGAACCCTCAAAACTGACATCAGGAACCTGGGCTGCCCACTTTTCTTTCCCAGGGAAAAGGACCGGCCTTTTTCTCCAGGGGCCTGTGGCCCTGAGTGTCCGGCTGCCTCCAAAATATCCAAATGAACAAGGATATCTCCCAGACCCAACCTGCCCCCACCTCAAACCTGCGCTTCCCTGACAGTCCCAACGGAACCCTACAAACTGACAGGGCCTGTGGCCCTGAGAGGCCGGCGGCCTCCAACATATCCAAATGAACAAGGATATCTCCCAGACCCAACCTGCCCCCACCTCAAATCTTTGCTGCCCTGACAGTCCCAAGGGAACCCTAGAAAATGACATCAGGAACCTGGGCTGGCAACTTTTCTTTCCCAGGGAAAAGGGCCAGACTTTGTCTCCCAGGGCCTGTGGCCCTGAGAGGCCGGCTGCCTCCAACATATCCAAATGAACAAGGATATCTCCCAGACCCAACCTGCCCCCACCACAAACCTGTGCTGCCCTGACAATCCCAAGGGAACCCTACAAACTGCTATCTGGAACCTGGGCTGGCCACTTTTCTTTCCCAGGGTAAAGGGCCGGTCTTACTCTCCGGGGGCCTGTGGTCCTGAGTGGCCAGCCACGTCCAAAAAATCCAAATGAACTAGGATATCTCCCAGACCCAACCTGACCCCACCTCAAACCTGTGCTTCCCTGACAGTCCCAAGGGAACCCGACAAACTGACATCTGGAACCTGGGCTGGCCACTTTTCTTTCTCAGGGAAAAGGGCCGGTCTTTGTCTCCAAGGGCCTGTGGCCCTGAGTGGCCGGCTGCCTCCAAAAAATCGGAGTGATCAAGGATGTGCCCCAAACCCAACCTGCTCCCATCTCAAACCAGATCTGCTCAGACAGTCCCAAGGGAACCCTACAAACTGATATCTGTAACCTTGGCTGGCCCCTTTTCTCTCACAGGGAATAGGGCCGGTCTTTGTCTCCTGGGGCCTGAGGACCTGAGTGGCCGTCTGCCGCCAAAATATCCAAATGAACAAGGATATATCCCAGACCCAACCTGCCCCCACCTCAAACCTTTGCTGCCTTGACAGTTCCCAGGGAACCCTACAAACTGACTTCAGGAACCTGGGCTGGCCACTTTTCTTTCTCAGGGAAAAGGGCCGGTCTTTGTCTCCAGTAGCCTGTGGCCCCGAGGGCCCAGCCACCTCCAAAAATCGGAACGATCAAGGATGTGCCCCAAACCCAACATGCCCCCACCTCAAACCAGTGCTGTCCTGACAGTCCCAAGGGAACCCTAGAAACTGACATCAGGAACCTGGGCTGGCAACTTTTCTTTCCCAGGGAAAAGGACCGGCCTTTTTCTCCAGGGGCCTGTGGCCCTGAGTGTCCGGCTGCCTCCAAAATATTCACATGAACACGGATATCTCCCAGACCCAACCTGCCCCCACCTCAAACCTGCGCTTCCCTGACAGTCCCAAGGGAACCCGAAAAACTGACATCTGGAACCTGGGCTGGCCACTTTTCTTTCCCAGGGTAAAGGGCCGGTCTTACTCTCCGGGGGCCTGTGGTCCTGAGTGGCCAGCCACGTCCAAAAAATCCAAATGAACTAGGATATCTCCCAGACCCAACCTGACCCCACCTCAAACCTGTGCTTCCCTGACAGTCCCAAGGGAACCCGACAAACTGACATCTGGAACCTGGGCTGGCCACTTTTCTTTCTCAGGGAAAAGGGCCGGTCTTTGTCTCCAGGGGCCTGTGGCCCTGAGTGGCCGGCTGCCTCCAAAAAATCGGAGCGATCAAGGATGTGCCCCAAACCCAACCTGACCCCACCTCAAACCTGTGCTTCCCTGACAGTCCCAAGGGAACCCTACAAACTGCTATCTGGAACCTGGGCTGGCCACATTTCTTTCCCGGGGAAAAGGGCCGGTCTTTGTCTCCAGGGGCCTGTGGCCCTGAGGGGCCAGCCACCTACAAAAAATCGGAGCGATCAAGGATGTGCCCCAGACCCAACCTGCCCCCATCTCAAACCAGTGCTGCTCGGAAGGTCCCAAGGGAACCCGAAAAACTGACATCTATAACCTGGGCTGGCCACTTTTCTTTCCCAGGGTAAAGGGCCAGTCTTACTCTCCGGGGGCCTGTGGTCCTGAGTGGCCAGCCACCTCCAAAAAATCCAAATGAACTAGGATATCTCCCAGACCCAACCTGACCCCACCTAAAACCTGTGCTTCCCTGACAGTCCCAAGGGAACCCTACAAACTGACATCTATAACCTGGGCTGGCCACATTTCTTTCCCAGGGTAAAGCGCCGGTCTTTGTCTCCAGGGGCCTGTGGCCCTGAGTGGCCGGCTGCCTCCAAAATATCCAAATGAACTCCGATATCTTCCAGACCCAACCTGCCCCCAACTCAAACCTGTGCTGCCCTGACAGTCCCAAGGAAACCCTACAAACTGACATCAGGAACCTGGGCTGGCAAATTTTCTTTCCCAGGGAAAAGGGCGAGACTTTGTCTCCCAGGGCCTGTGGCCCTGAGGGGCCTGCCACCTCCAAAAAATCGGAGCGATCAAGGATATCTCCCAGACCCAACCTGCCCCCACCTCAAACCTGTGCTGCCCTGACAGTCTCAAGGGAACCCTACAAACTGACATCAGGAACCTGGGCTGCCCAATTTTCGTTCCCAGGGAAAAAGACCGGTCTTTATCTCCAGGGACCTGTGGCCCAAAGAGGCCGGCTGCCTCCAAAAAATCCAAATGAACTCGGATACCTTCCAGACCCAACCTGCCCCCAACTCAAACCAGTGCTGCCCTGACAGTCCCAAGGGAACCCTACAAACTGACATCTTTATCATGGGCTGGCCACATTTCTTTCCCAGGGTAAAGCGCCGGTCTTTGTCTCCAGGGGCCTGTGGCCCTGAGTGGCCAGCTGCCTCCAAAATATCCAAATGAACTCGGATATCCCCCAGACCCAACCTGCCCCCACCTCAAACCTGTGCTGCCCTGACAGTCCCAAGGGAACCCTTCAAACTGACATCAGGAACCAGGGCTGGCAACTTTTCTTTCACAGGGAAAAGGGCCGGTCTTTGTCTCCAGGGGCCTGTGGCCCTGAGTGGCCGGCTGTCTCCAAAATATCCAAATGAACAAGGATATCTCCCAGACCCAACCTGCCCCCAACTCAAACCTGTGCTGCCCTGACAGTCCTATGGAAACCCTACAAACTGACATCAGGAACCTGGGCTGGCCACTTTTCTTTCCAAGGGAAAAGGGCCCGTCTTTGTCTCCAGGAGCCTGTGGACCTGAATGGCCAGCCATCTCCAGCAAATCGGAACGATCAAGGATGCGACGCAGACCCAACCAGCCCAAACCTCAAACCTGTGCTGCCCTGACAGTCCCAAGGGAACCCTCAAAACTGACATCAGGAACCTGGGCTGCCCACTTCACGTTCCCAGGGAAAAGGACCGGCCTTTTTCTCCAGGGGCCTGTGGCCCTGAGTGTCCGGCTGCCTCCAAAATATCGAAATGAACAAGGATATCTCCCAGACCCAACCTGCCCCCACCTCAAACCTGCGCTTCCCTGACAGTCCCAACGGAACCCTAAAAATTGACAGGGCCTGTGGCCCTGAGAGGCCGGCAGCCTCCAAAATATCCAAATGAACAAGGATATCTCCCAGACCCAACCTGCCCCCACCTCAAATCTTTGCTGCCCTGACAGTCCCAAGGGAACCCTAGAAACTGACATCAGGAACCTGGGCTGGCAACTTTTCTTTCCCAGGGAAAAGGGCCAGACTTTGTCTCCCAGGGCCTGTGGCCCTGAGAGGCCGGCTGCCTCCAACATATCCAAATGAACAAGGATATCTCCCAGACCCAACCTGCCCCCACCACAAACCTGTGCTGCCCTGACAATCCCAAGGGAGCCCGAAAAACTGACATCTATAACCTGGGCTGGCCACTTTTCTTTCCCAGGGTAAAGGGCCGGTCTTACTCTCCGGGGGCCTGTGGTCCTGAGTGGCCAGCCACGTCCAAAAAATCCAAATGAACTAGGATATCTCCCAGACCCAACCTGACCCCACCTCAAACCTCTGCTTCCCTGACAGTCCCAAGGGAACCCGACAAACTGACATCTGGAACCTGGGCTGGCCACTTTTCTTTCTCAGGGAAAAGGGCCGGTCTTTGTCTCCAGGGGCCTGTGGCCCTGAGGGGCCAGCCACCTCCAAAAAATCGGAGCGATCAAGGATGTGCCCCAAACCCAACATGCCCCCACCTCAAACCAGTGCTGTCCTGACAGTCCCAAGGGAACCTACAAACTGACATCAGGAACCTGGGCTGGCAACGTTTCTTTCCAAGGGAAAAGGACCGGTCTTTGTCTCCAGGAGCCTGTGGAACTGAATGGCCAGCCATCTCCAGCAAATCGGAACGATCAAGGATGCGACACAGACCCAACCTGCCCCCACCTCAAACCTCTGCTGCCCTAACAGTTTCAAGGGAACCCTCAAAACTGACATCAGGAACCTGGGCTGCCCACTTCACGTTCCCAGGGAAAAGGACCGGTCTTTGTCTCCAGGGGCCTGTGGCCCTGAGTGTCCGGCTGCCTCAAAAATATCCAAATGAACAAGGATATCTCCCAGACCCAACCTGCCCCCACCTCAAATCTTTGCTGCCCTGACAGTCCCAAGGGAACCCTAGAAACTGACATCAGGAACCTAGGCTGGCAAATTTTTTTTCCCAGGGAAAAGGGCCAGACTTTGTCTCCTAGGGCCTGTGGCCCTGAGGGGCCTGCCACCTCCAAAAAATCGGAGCGATCAAGGATATCTCCCAGACCCAACCTGCCCCCACCTCAAACCTGTGCTGCCCTGACAGTCTCAAGGGAACCCTACAAACTGACATCAGGAACCTGGGCTGCCCAATTTTCGTTCCCAGGGAAAAAGACCGGTCTTTATCTCCAGGGACCTGTGGCCCAAAGAGGCCGGCTGCCTCCAAAAAATCCAAATGAACACGGATACCTTCCAGACCCAACCTGCCCCCAACTCAAACCAGTGCTGCCCTGACCGTCCCAAGTGAACCCGACAAACTGACATCTGGAACCTGGGCTGGCCACTTTTCTTTCCAAGGGAAAAGGGCCCGTCTTTTTCTCCAGGAGCCTGTGGACCTGAATGGCCAGCCATCTCCAGCAAATCGGAATGATCAAGGATGCGACGCAGACCCAACCGGCCCAAACCTCAAAGCTGTGCTGCCCTGACAGTTTCAAGGGAACCCTCAAAACTGACATCAGGAACATAGGCTGGCAAATTTTCTTTCCCAGGGAAAAGGACCGGCCTTTTTCTCCAGGGGCCTGTGGCCCTGAGTGTCCGGCTGCCTCCAAAATATCCAAATGAACAAGGATATCTCCCAGACCCAACCTGCCCCCACCACAAACCTGTGCTGCCCTGACAATCCCAAGCGAATCCGAAAAACTGACATCTATAACCTGGGCTGGCCACTTTTCTTTCCCAGGGTAAAGGGCCGGTCTTACTCTCCGGGGGCCTGTGGTCCTGAGTGGCCAGCCACGTCCAAAAAATCCAAATGAACTAGGATATCTCCCAGACCCAACCTGACCCCACCTCAAACCTGTGCTTCCCTGACAGTCCCAAGGGAACCCGAAGAACTGACATCTGGAACCTGGGCTGGCCATTTTTCTTTCCCAGGGAAAAGGGCCGGTCTCTGTCTCCAGGGGCCTGTGGCCCTGGGGGGCCAGCCACCTCAAAAAAAACTGGAGCGATCAAGGATGTGCCCCAAACCCAACATGCCCCCACCTCAAACCAGTGCTGTCCTGACAGTCCCAAGGGAACCCTACAAACTGACATCAGGAACCTGGGCTGGCAACGTTTCTTTCCCAGGGAAAAGGACCGGTCTTTGTCTCCAGGAGCCTGTGGAACTGAATGGCCAGCCGTCTCCAGCAAATCAGAACGATCAAGGATGCGACACAGACCCAACCTGCCCCCACCTCAAACCTGTGCTGCCCTGACAGTCCCAAGGGAACCCTCAAAACTGACATCAGGAACCTGGGCTGCCCACTTCACGTTCCCAGGGAAAAGGACCGGCCTTTTTCTCCAGGGGCCTGTGGCCCTGAGTGTCCGGCTGCCTCAAAAATATCCAAATGAACAAGGATATCTCCCAGACCCAACCTGCCCCCACCTCAAACCTGTGCTTCCCTGACAGTCCCAACGGAACTCTACAAAATGACAGGGCCTGTGGCCCTGAGAGGCTGGCGGCCTCCAAAATATCCAAATGAAAAAGGATATCTCCCAGACCCAACCTGCCCCCACCTCAAATCTTTGCTGCCCTGACAGTCCCAAGGGAACCCTAGAAACTGACATCAGGAACCTAGGCTGGCAAATTTTCTTTCCCAGGGAAAAGGGCAAGACTTTGTCTCCCAGGGCCTGTGGCCCTGAGGGGCCTGCCACCTCCAAAAAATCGGAGCGATCAAGGATATCTCCCAGACCCAACCTGCCCCCACCTCAAACCTGTGCTGCCCTGACAGTCTCAAGGGAACCCTACAAACTGACATCAGGAACCTGGGCTGCCCAATTTTCGTTCCCAGGGAAAAAGACCGGTCTTTATCTCCAGGGACCTGTGGCCCAAAGAGGCCGGCTGCCTCCAAAAAATCCAAATGAACTCCGATACCTTCCAGACCCAACCTGCCCCCAACTAAAACCAGTGCTGCCCTGACCGTCAGAAGTGAACCCGACAAACTGACATCAGGAACCTGGGCTGGCCACTTTTCTTTCCAAGGGAAAAGGGCCCGTCTTTGTCTCCAGGAGCCTGTGGACCTGAATGGCCAGCCATCTCCAGCAAATCGGAACGATCAAGGATGCGACGCAGACCCAACCGGCCCAAACCTCAAACCTGTGCTGCCCTGACAGTTTCAAGGGAACCCTCAAAACTGACATCAGGAACCTGGGCTGCCCACTTCACGTTCCCAGGGAAAAGGACCGGCCTTTTTCTCCAGGGGCCTGTGGCCCTGAGTGTCCGGCTGCCTCCAAAATATCGAAATGAACAAGGATATCTCCCAGACCCAACCTGCCCCCACCTAAAACCTGCGCTTCCCTGACAGTCCCAACGGAACCCTACAAACTGACAGGGCCTGTGCCCCTGAGAGGCCGGCAGACTCCAAAATATCCAAATTAACTCGGATATCTTCCAGACCCAACCTGCCCCCACCTCAAACCTGTGCTGCCCTGACAGTCTCAAGGGAACCCTACAAACTGACATCAGGAACCTGGGCTGCCCAATTTTCGTTCCCAGGGAAAAAGACCGGTCTTTATCTCCAGGGACCTGTGGCCCAAAGAGGCCGGCTGCCTCCAAAAAATCCAAATGAACTCCGATACTTTCCAGACCCAACCTGCCCCCACCTCAAACCAGTGCTGCCCTGACCATCACAAGTGAACCCGACAAACTGACATCAGGAACCTGGGCTGGCCACTTTTCTTTCCAAGGGAAAAGGGCCCGTCTTTGTCTCCAGGAGCCTGTGGACCTGAATGGCCAGCCATCTCCAGCAAATCGGAACGATCAAGGATGCGACGCAGACCCAACCGGCCCAAACCTCAAACCTGTGCTGCCCTGACAGTTTCAAGGGAACCCTCAAAACTGACATCAGGAACCTGGGCTGCCCACTTTTCTTTCCCAGGGAAAAGGACCGGCCTTTTTCTCCAGGGGCCTGTGGCCCTGAGTGTCCGGCTGCCTCCAAAATATCAAAATGAACAAGGATATCTCCCAGACCCAACCTGCCCCCACCTCAAACCTGCGCTTCCCTGACAGTCCCAACGGAACCCTAAAAATTGACAGGGCCTGTGGCCCTGAGAGGCCGGCAGCCGCCAAAATATCCAAATGAACAAGGATATCTCCCAGACCCAACCTGCCCCCACCTCAAATCTTTGCTGCCCTGACAGTCCCAAGGGAACCCTAGAAACTGACATCAGGAACCTGGGCTGGCAACTTTTCTTTCCCAGGGAAAAGGGCCAGACTTTGTCTCCCAGGGCCTGTGGCCCTGAGAGGCCGGCTGCCTCCAACATATCCAAATGAACAAGGATATCTCCCAGACCCAACCTGCCCCCACCTCAAACCTGTGCTGCCCTGACAGTCCCAAGGGAACCCTTCAAACTGACATCAGGAACCTGGGCTGCCCACTTCACGTTCCCAGGGAAAAGGACCGGCCTTTTTCTCCAGGGGCCTGTGGCCCTGAGTGTCTGGCTGCCTCAAAAATATCCAAATGAACAAGGATATCTCCCAGACCCAACCTGCCCCCAACTCAAACCTGTGCTGCCCTGACAGTCCCAAGTGAACCCGACAAACTGACATCTGGAACCTGGGCTTGCCACTTTTCTTTCCCAGGGAAATGGGCCAGACTTTGTCTCCAGGGGCCTGTGGCCCTGAGTGGCCGGCTGTCTCCAAAATATCCAAATGAACAAGGATATCTCCCAGACCCAACCTGCCCCCACCTCAAACCTGTGCTGCCCTGACAGTCCCAAGGGAACCCTTCAAACTGACATCAGGAACCAGGGCTGGCAACTTTTCTTTCACAGGGAAAAGGGCCGGTCTTTGTCTCCAGGGGCCTGTAGCCCGGAGTGGCCAGCACCTCATAAATATCCAAATGAACAAGGATATCTCCCAGACCCAACCTGACCCCACCCCTAACCTGTGCTGCCCTGACAATACCAAGGGAACCCTACAAACTGACTTCAGGAACCTGGGCTGGCCACTTTTCTTTCCCAGGGGAAAGGGCCGGTGTTTTTCTCCAGGGGCCTGTGGTCCTGGGTGGCCAGCCACCTCCCAAAAATCGGGACAATCAAGGATGTGCCCCAAACCCAACCTGCCCCCACCTCAAAACAGTGCTGCCCTGACAGTCCCAAGGGAAATCTACAAACTGACTTCAGGAACCTGGGCTGCTCCCTTTTCTTTCCCAGGGAAATGGGCCAGTCATTTCTCCAGGGGCCTGTGGCCCTGAGTGGCCGGCTGCCTCCAGAAAATCCTAACGAACAAGGATATCTCTCAGACCCAACCTGCCCCCACCATAAACCTGTGCTGCCCTGACAGTCCTAAGGGAACCCTACAAACTGACATCAGGAACCTGGGCTGCTCCCTTTTCTTTCTCAGGGAAATGGGCCAGTCATTTCTCCAGGGGCCTGTGGCCCTGAGTGGCCGGCCACCTCCAAAAAAAAAAAAACAATCAAGGATGTGTTCCAGACCCAACCTGCCCCCACCACAAACCTGTGCTTTCCTGACAGTCCCAAGGGAACCCGACAAACTGACACGTGGAACCTGGGCTTGCCACTTTTCTTTCCCAGGGAAAAGGGCCGGTCTTTGTCTCCAGGGGCCTGTGGCCCTGAGGAGCCAGCCACCTCCAAAAAATCGGAGCGATCAAGGATGTGCCCCAAACCCAACCTGCCCCCACCTCAAACCAGTGCTGCCCTGACAGTCCCAAGGGAACCCTACAAACTGATATCTGGAACCTGGTCTGGCCACATTTCTTTCCCAGGGTAAAGGGCCGGTCCTTGTCTCCAGGGGCCTGTGGACCTGAGGGGCCGGCTGACTGTAAAATATCCAAATGAACAAGGATATCTCCCAGACCCAACCTGCCCCCACCTAAAACTGTGCTGCCTTGACAGTCCCAAGGAAACCCTAAAAACTGACATCAGGAACCTGGGCTTGCCCCTTTTCTCTCGCAGGGAAAAGGGAAGGTCTTTGTCTCCAGGGGCCTGTGGCCCTGAGTGGCCGGCGGCCGTCAAAATATCCAAATGAACAAGGATATCTCCCTGGCCCCACCTCAAACCTGTGCTTCCCTGACAGTCCCAAGTGAACCCGACAAACTGACATCAGGAACCTGGGCTGCCCACTTTTCGTTCCCAGGGGAAAGGACCGGTCTTTGTCTCCAGGGACCTGTGGCCGAGAGAGGCCGGCTGCCTCCAAAATATCCAAATGAACAAGGATATCTCCCAGACCCAACCTGCCCCCACCTCAAACCTTTGCTGTCCTGACAGTCCCAAGAGAACCTTGCAAAGTGACATCAGGAACCTGGGCTGGCCACTTTCTTTCACAGGTAAAATGGCCGGTCTTTTTCTCCTGTGGCCGGTGGCCCGGGGGGGCCAGCCACCTCCAGAAAATCGCAACGATCAAAGATGTGCCCCAAACCCTACCTGCCCCCACCTCAAAACTCTGCTGCCCTGACAGTCACAAGGAAACCCTACAAACTGAAATCAGGAACCTGGGCTGGCCCCTTTTCTCTCGCACTGAAAAGGGCCGGTGTTTGTCTCCAGGGGCCTGTGGCCCTGAGTGGCCGGCTCCTGCCAAAATATCCAAATGAACAAGGATATCTCCCTGCCCCCACCTCAAAACTGTGCTGCCCTGACAGTCCCAAGTGAACCCGACAAACTGACATCTGGAACCTGGGCTTGCCACTTTTCTTTCCCAGGGAAAAGAGCCAGACTTTGTCTCCTAGGGCCTGTGGCCCTGAGTGGCCGGCTGTCTCCAAAATATCCAAATGAACAAGGATATCTCCCAGACCCAACCTGCCCCCACCTCAAACCTGTGCTGCCCTAACAGTCCCAAGGGAACCCTACAAACTGACATCAGGAACCAGGGCTGCCCACTTTTCGTTCCCAGGGGAAAGGACCAGTCTTTATCTCCAGGGGCCTGTGGCCCTGAGTGGCCAGCCGCCTCCAAAAAATCCAAAGGAACAAGGATATCTCCCAGAGCAAACATTCCCCCACCTTAAACCTGTTCTGCCCTGACAGTCCCAAGGGAACCCTACTAAATGACTTCAGGAACCTGGGCTGGCCACATTTCTTTCCCAGGGTAAAGGACCGGCCTTTGTCTGCAGGGACCTGTGGCTCCGAATGGCCAGCCATCTCCAGCAAATCGGAACGATCAAGGATGCGACGCAGACCCAACCTACCCCAACTTCAAACCTGTGCCGCCTTGACAGTCCCAAGGGAACCTTACAAACTGACATCAGGAACCTGGGCTGGCCACTTGCTTTCCCAGGGAAAATGGCCGGTCTTTATCTACAGTTGCCTGTGGCCTTGAGGGGCCAGCCACCTCCTAAAAATCGGAACCTTCAAGAATGCGACGCAGACCCAACCTGCCCCCACCTCAAACCTGTGCTGCCCTGACAGTCCCAAGGAAACCCTACAAACTGACATCTGGAACCTGGGCTTGCCACTTTTCTTTCCCAGGGAAAAGGGCCGGTCTTTGTCTCCAGGGGCCTGTGGCCCTGAGTGGCAAGCCACCTCCAAAAAATCCAAATGAACTCGGATATCTCCCAGACCCAACCTGCCCCCACCTCAAACCTGTGCTGCCTTGACAGTCACGAGGGAACCCTACAAACTGACATCAGGAACCTGGTCTAGCAACTTTTCTTTCCCAGGGAAAGGGGTGGAAATTGTCTCCAGGGGCCTGTGGCCCTGAGTGGCCGGCTGCCTCCAAAATATCCAAATGAACAAGGATATCTCCCAGACCCAACCTGCCCCCACCTCTAACCTGTGCTGCCCTGACAGTCCCAAGGAAACCCTACAAACTGACATCAGGAACCTGGGCTGGCCCCTTTTCTTTCGCAGGGAAAAGGGAAGGTCTTTGTCTCCATGGGCCTGTGGCCCTGAGGGGCCAGCCACCTCTAAAAAATCGGAACGATCAAGGATGTGCCCCAAACACAACCTGCCCCCACCTCAAACCTGTGCTGCCCTGAAAGTCCCAAGGGAACCCGACAAACTGACATCAGGAACCTGGGCTGGCCCCTTTTCTATCGCAGGGAAAAGGGCCGGTCTTTGTCTCCAGGGGCCTGTGGCCCTGAGTGGAACGCTGCCGCCAAAATATCCAAATGAACAAGGATATCTCCCAAACCCTACCTGCCCCCACCTCACACCTTATCTGCCTTGACAGTCCCAAGGGAACCCTTCAAACTGACATCAGGAACCTGGGCTGGCCACTTTCTTTCCCAGGGAAAATGGCCGGTCTTTTTCTACAGTGGCCTGTGGCCCGGAGGGGCCAGCCACCGCCAAAAAATCGGAACGATCAAGGATGTGTCCCAAACCCAACCTGACCCCACCACAAACCAGTGTTGTCCTGAACGTCCCAAGGGAACCCTAAAAACTGACATCAGGAACCTGGGCTGGCCCCTTTTTTTTCGCACTCTAAAGGGCCGGTCTTTGTCTCCAGGGGCCTGCGGCCCTGAGTGGCCGGCTTCCGCCAAAATATCCAAATGAACAAGGATATCTCCCAGACCCAACCTGCCCCCACCTCTAACCTGTGCTGCCTTGACAGTCCTAAGGGAACCCTAAAAACTGACATCAGGAACCTGGGCTGGCCACTTTCTTTCCAAGGGAAAATGGCCGGTCTTTGTCTCCAGTGGCTCGTGGCCCGGAGGGGCCAGCCACCGCCAAAAAATCGGAACGATCAAGGATGTGCCCCAAACCCCACCTGCCCCAACCTAAAAACAGTGCTGTCTTGACAGCCCCAAGGGAACCCTACAAATTGACATCAGGAACCTGGGCTGGCCACTTTTCTTTCCCAGGGAAAGGACCGGTCTTTGTCTCCAGGGGCCTGTGGCCCTGAGTAGCCAGTAATCTCCAGCAAATCGGAACGATCAAGGATGCGACGCAGACCCAACCTGCCCCAACTTCAAACCTGTGCCGCCCTGACAGTCCCAAGGGAACCCGACAAACTGACATCAGGAACCTGGGCTGGCAACTTTTCTTTCACAGGGAAAGGGGCGGAATTTGTCTCCAGGGGCCTGTGGCCCTGAGTGGCCGGCTGCCTCCAAAATATCCAAATGAACAAGGATATCTCCCAGACCCAACCTGCCCCCACCTCAAACCTGTGCTGCCCTGACAGTCCCAAGGAAACCCTACAAACTGACATCAGGAACCTGGGCTGGCCACTTTCATTCTCAGGGAATATGGCCGGTCTTTATCTCCAGTGGCCTGTGGCCTGGAGGGGCAAGCCACCTCCTAAAAATAGTAACGATCAAGGATGCGACGCAGACCCAACCTGCCCCAACCTCAAACCTGTGCTGCCCTGACAGTCCCAAGGAAACCCTACAAACTGACATCTGGAACCTGGGCTTGCCACTTTTCTTTCCCAGGGAAAAGGGCCGGTCTTTCTCTCCGGGGGCCTGTGGTACTGAGTGGCCAGCCACCTCCAAAAAATCCAAATGAAGTAGGATATCTTCCAGACCCAACCTGCCCCAACCTCAAACCTGCGCTTCCCTGACAGTCCCAAGTGAACCCGACAAACTGACATCTGGAACCTGGCCTTGCCACTTTTCTTTCCCAGGGAAAAGGGCCGCTCTTTGTCTTCAGGCGCCTGTGGCCCTGGAGGGCCAGCCACCACCAAAAAATCGGAGCGATCAAGGATGCGACGCAGACCCAACCTGACCCAACCTCAAACCTGTGCGGCCCTGTCAGTCCCAAGGGAACCCGACAAACTGAAATCAGGAACCTGGGCTGGCAACTTTTCTTTCACAGGGAAAGGGGCCGGACTTTGTCTCCATTGGCCTGTGGCCCTGAGTGGCCGGCTGCCTCTAAAATGTCCAAATGTTCAAGGATGTGCCCCAAACCCAACATGCCCCCACCTCAAACCAGTGCTGTCCTGACAGTCCCAAGGGAACCCTAAAAACTGACATCAGGAACCTGGGCTTGCCACTTTTCTTTCCAGGGGAAAAGGGCCGGACTTTGTCTCCAGGGGTCTGTGGCGCTGAGTGGCCGGCTGCCTCCAAAAAATCCAAACGAACAAGGATATCTCCCAGACCCAACCTGCCCCCACCTCAAAACTGTGCTGCCCTGTCAGTCCCAAGGAAACCCTACAAACAGACATCAGGAGCCTTGGCTGGCCACTTTCTTTCCCAGGGAAAATGGCCGGTCTTTATCTCCAGTGGCCGGTGGACCGGAGGGGCCAGCCACCTCCAAAAAATCGGAACGATCAAGGATGTGCCCCAAACCCAACCTGCCCCCACCTCAAACCAGTGCTGTCCTGACCGTCCCAAGGGAACCCTACAAACTGACATCAGGAACCTGGGCTGGCCACTTTCTTTCCCAGGTAAAATGGCCGGTCTTTATCTCCAGTTGCCTGTGGCCTGGAGGGGCCAGCCACCTCCTAAATATCGGAACCTTCAAGGTTGCGTCGCAGACCCAACCTGCCCCCACCTCAAACCTGTGCTGCCCTGACAGTCCCATGGGAACCCTAAAAACTGACATCAGGAACCTGGGCTGGCCGCTTTTCTTTCCCAGGTTAAAGGGCCGGTCTTCCTCTCCGAGGGCCTGTGGTCCTGAGTGGCCAGCCACCTCCAAAAAATCCAAATGAACTCGGATATCTCCCAGACCCAACCTGCCCCCACCTCAAACCTGTGCTTCCCTGACAGTCCCAAGTGAACCAGACAAACTCTCATCTGGAACCTGGGCTGGCCACTTTTCGTTCCCAGGGAAAAGGGCCGGATTTTGTCTCCAGGGGCCTGTGGCCCAGAGGGGCCAGCCACCTTCAAAACATCAGAACGATCAAGGATGTGCCCCAAACCCAACCTGCCCCCACCTCAAACCTGTGCTTCCCTGACAGTCCCAAGGGAACCCTACAAACTGACATCAGGAACCTGGGCTGCCCACTTTTCGTTCCCAGGGAAAAGGACCGGTCTTTATCTCCAGGGACCAGTGGCCCAGAGAGGCCGGCTGCCTCCAAAAAATCCAAATGAACAAGGATATCTCCAAGACCCAACCTGCCCCCACCTGAAACCTGTGCTGCCTTGACAGTCCCAAGGGAACCCTAGAAACTGACATCAGGAACCTGGGCTGGCAACTTTTCTTTCCCAGGGAAAGGGGCCGGTCTTTGTCTCCAGGGGCCTGTGGCCCTGAGTGGCCAGCTGCCTCCAAAAAATCCAAATGAACAAGGATATCTCCCAGAGCAAACATGCCCCCACCTCAAACCTCTGCTGCCCTGACAGTCCCAAGGGAACCCTACAAACTGACTTCAGGAACCTGGGCTGGCCACTTTTCTTGCAAAGGGAAAAGGGCCAGTCTTTGCCTCCAGGAGCCTGTGGACCTGAATGGCCAGCCATCTCCAGCAAATCGGAACGATCAAGGATGCGACGCAGACCCAACCTGACCCAACCTCAAACCTGTGCTGCCCTGTCAGTCCCAAGGGAACCCTACAAACTGAAATCAGGAACCTGGGCTGGAAACTTTTCTTTCACAGGGAAAGGGGCCGGACTTTGTCTCCAGGGGCCTGTGGCCCTGAGTGGCCGGCTGCCTCTAAAATATCCAAATGAACAAGGATATATCCCAGACCCCACCTTCCCCCACCTCAAACCTGGGCTGCCTTGACAAGCCCAAGGGAACCCTACAAACTGACATCAGGAACCTGGGCTGGCCACTTGCTTTCCCAGGGGAAATGGCCGGTCTTTATCTACAGTTGCCTGTGGCCTTGAGGGGCCAGCCACCTCCTAAAAATCGGAACCTTCAAGAATGCGACGCAGACCCAACCTGCCCCCACCTCAAACCTGTGCTGCCCTGACCGTCCCAAGGGAACCCTACAAACTGACATCTGGAACCTGGGCTTGCCACTTTTCTTTCCCAGGGAAAAGGGCCGGTCTTTGTCTCCAGGGGCCGGTGGCCCTGAGTGGCAAGCCACCTCCAAAAAATCCAAATGAACTCGGATATATCCCAGACCCAACCTGCCCCCACCTCACACCTTTGCTGCCTTGACAGTCCCAAGGGAACCCTACAAACTGACTTCAGGAACCTGGGCTGGCCACTTTTCTTTCCAGGGGAAAAGGGCCGGACTTTGTCTCCAGGGGTCTGTGGCCCTGAGTGGCCGGCTGCCTCCAAAAAATCCAAACGAACAAGGATATCTCCCAGACCCAACCTGCCCCCACCACAAACCAGTGTTGTCCTGACAGCCCCAAGGGAACCCTAAAAACTGACATCAGGAACCTGGGCTGGCCCCTTTTTTTTCGCACTGTAAAGGGCCGGTCTTTGTCTCCAGGGGCCTGTGGCCCTGAGTGGCCGGCTGCCGCCAAAATATCCAAATGAACAAGGATATATCCCAGACCCAACCTGCCCCCACCTCAAACCTGTGCTGCCTTGACAGTCCCAAGGGAACCCTAAAAACTGACATCAGGAAACTGGGCTGGCCACTTTCTTTCCAAGTTAAAATGGCAGGTCTTTGTCTCCAGTGGCTCGTGGCCCGGAGGGGCCAGCCACCGCCAAAAAATCGGAACGATCAAGGATGCGCCCCAAACCCGACCTGCCCCAACCTAAAAACAGTGCTGTCCTGACAGCCCCAAGGGAACCCTACAAATTGACATCAGGAACCTGGGCTGGCAACTTTTCTTTCCCAGGGAAAGGGGTCGGTCTTTGTCTCCAGGGGCCTGTGGCCCTGAGTGGCCAGCTGCCTCCAAAAAATCCAAACGAACAAGGATGTCTCCCAGACCCAACCTGCCCCACCTCAAACCAGTGCTGTCCTGACAGCCCCAAGGGAACCCGACAAACTGACATCTGGAACCTGGACTTGCAACTTTTCTTTCCCAGGGAAAAGGTCCGGTCTTTGTCTCCAGGAGCCTGTGGCCCTGAATGGCAAGCCATCTCCAGCAAATCGGAACGATCAAGGATGCGACGCAGACCCAACCTGCCCCATCCTCAAACCTGTGCTGCCCTGACAGTCCCAAGGGAACCCTAAAAACTGACATCAGGAACCTGGGCTGGAAACTTTTCTTTCCAAGGGAAAGGGGCCGGACTTTGTCTCCAGGGGCCTGTGGCCGGCTGCCTCTAAAATATCCAAATGAACAAGGATATATCCCAGACCCCACCTGCCCCCACCTCAAACCTGTGCTGCCTTGACAGTCCCAAGGGAACCCTACAAACTGACATCAGGAACCTGGGCTGGCCACTTGCTTTCCCAGGGAAAATGGCCGGTCTTTATCTACAGTTGCCTGTGGCCTTGAGGGGCCAGCCACCTCCTAAAAATCGGAACCTTCAAGAATGCGACGCAGACCCAACCTGCCCCCACCTCAAACCTGTGCTGCCCTGACCGTCCCAAGGGAACCCTACAAACTGACATCTGGAACCTGGGCTTGCCACTTTTCTTTCCAGGGGAAAAGGGCCGGACTTTGTCTCCAGGGGTCTGTGGCCCTGAGTGGCCGGCTGCCTCCAAAAAATCCAAACGAACAAGGATATCTCCCAGACCCAACCTGCCCCCACCTCAAAACTGTGCTGCCCTGTCAGTCCCAAGGAAACCCTACAAACAGACATCAGGAGCCTTGGCTGGCCACTTTCTTTCCCAGGGAAAATGGCCGGTCTTTATCTCCAGTGGCCGGTGGCCCGGAGGGGCCAGCCACCTCCAAAAAATCGGAACGATCAAGGATGTGCCCCAAACCCAACCTGCCCCCACCTCAAACCAGTGCTGTCCTGACCGTCCCAAGGGAACCCTACAAACTGACATCAGGAACCTGGGCTGGCCACTTTCTTTCCCAGGTAAAATGGCCGGTCTTTATCTCCAGTTGCCTGTGGCCTGGAGGGGCCAGCCACCTGCTAAATATCGGAACCTTCAAGGTTGCGTCGCAGACCCAACCTGCCCCCACCTCAAACCTGTGCTGCCCTGACAGTCCCATGGTAACCCTAAAAACTGACATCAGGAACCTGGGCTAGCCGCTTTTCTTTCCCAGGTTAAAGGGCCGGTCTTCCTCTCCGGGGGCCTGTGGTCCGGAGTGGCCAGCCACCTCCAAAAAATCCAAATGAACTCGGATATCTCCCAGACCCAACCTGCCCCCACCTCAAACCTCTGCTTCCCTGACAGTCCCAAGTGAACCCGACAAACTGACATCAGGAACTTGGGCTGCCCACTTTTCGTTCCCAGGGGAAAGGACCGGTCTTTATCTCCAGGGACCTGTGGCCCAGAGAGGCCGGCTGCCTCCAAAAAATCCAAATGAACAAGGATATCTCCCAGACCCAACCTGCCACCACCTCAAACTAGGGCTGCCGTGACAGTCCCAAGGGAACCCTACAAACTGACATCAGGAACCTGGGCTGCCCACTTTTCGTTCCCAGGGAAAAGGACCGGTCTTTATCGCCAGGGACCTGTGGCCCTGAGAGGCCGGCTGCCTCCAAAAAATCGAAATTAACTCGGATATCTCCCAGACCCAACCTGCCCCCACCTCAATCCTTTGCTGCCCTGACAGTCCCAAGGAAACCCTACAAACTGACATCAGGAACCTGGGCTGGCCCCTTTTCTCTCGCACTGAAAAGGGCCGGTCTTTGTCTCCAGGGGCCTGTGGCCCTGAGCGGCCGGCTCCCGTCAAAATATCCAAATGAACAAGGATATCTCCCTGCCCCCACCTCAAACCTGTGCTTCCCTGACAGTCCCAAGTGAACCCGAAAAACTGACATCTGGAACCTGGGCTGGCCACTTTTCCTTCCCAGGGAAAAGGGCCGGTCTTTTTCTCCAGGGGCCTGTGACCCTGAGTGGCCAGCCACCTCCAAAAAATCCAAACGAACAAGGATATCTCCCAGAGCAAACATTCCCCACCTTAAACCTGTTCTGCCCTGACAGTCCCAAGGGAACCCTACAAAATGATATCTGATACCTGGGCTGGCCAGATTTCTTTCCCAGGGTAAAGGACCGGTCTTTGTCTGCAGTGGCCTGTGGCTCCGAATGGACAGCCATCTCCAGCAAATCGGAACGATCAAGGAGGCGACGCAGACCCAACCTATCTCCCAGAGCAAACATGCCCCTACCTCAAACCTGTGCTGCCTTGACAGTCCCGAGGGAACCCTACAAACTGACATCAGGAACCTGGTCTGGCAACTTTTCTTTCCCAGGGAAAGGGGCCGGACTTTGTCTCCAGGGGCCTGTGGCCCTGAGTGGCCAGTAATCTCCAGCAAATCGGAACTATCAAGGATGCGACGCAGACCCAACCTGCCCCAACTTCAAACCTGTGCCGCCTTGACAGTCCCAAGGGAACCCTACAAACTGACATCAGGAACCTGGGCTGGCCACTTTTCTTTCCCAGGGAAAAGGGCCGGTCTTTGTCTCCAGGGGCCTGTGGCCCTGAGTGGCAAGCCACCTCCAAAAAATCCAAATTAACTCGGATATCTCCCAGACCCAACCTGCCCCCACCTCAAACCTGTGCTGCCTTGACAGTCCTGAGGGAACCCTACAAACTGACATCAGGAACCTGGTCTAGCAACTTTTCTTTCACAGGGAAAGGGGTGGATTTTTTCTCCAGGGGCCTGTGGCCCTGAGTGGCCGGCTGCCTCCAAAATATCCAAATGAACAAGGATATCTCCCAGACCCAACTTCCCCCACCTCAAACCTGTGCTGCCCTGACAGTCCCAAGGAAACCCTACAAACTGACATCAGGAACCTGGGCTGGCCCCTTTTCTATCGCAGGGAAAAGGGAAGGTCTTTGTCTCCAGGGGCCTGTGGCCCTGAGTGGCCGGCTGCCGCCAAAACATCCAAATGAACAAGGATATATCCCAGACCCCACCTGCCCCCCCCTCAAACCTGTGCTGCCTTGGCAGTCCCAAGGGAACCCTACAAACTGACATCAGGAACTTGGGCATGCCGCTTTTCTTTCCAGGGGAAAAGGGCCGGTGTTTGTCTCCATGGGCCTGTGGCCCTGAGGGGCCAGCCACCTCTAAAAAATCGGAACGATCAAGGATGTGCCCCAAACGCAACCTGCCCCCACCTCAAACCTGTGCTGCCCTGACCGTCCCAAGGGAACCCTACAAACTGACATCAGGAACCTGGGCTTGCCACTTTTCTTTCCCAGGGAAAAGGGCCGGTCTTTGTCTCGAGGGGCCGGTAGCCCTGAGTGGCAAGCCACCTCCAAAAAATCCAAATGAACAAGGATATCTCCCAAACCCCACCTGCCCCCACCTCACACCTTATCTGCCTTGACAGTCCCAAGGGAACCCTACAAACTGATATCAGGAACCTGGGCTGGCCACTTTCTTTCCCAGGGAAAATGGCCGGTCTTTTTCTACAGTGGCCTGTGGCCCGGAGGGGCCAGCCACCGCTAAAAAATCGGAACGATCAAGGATGTGCCCCAAAACCCCACCTGCCCCAACCTAAAAACAGTGCTGTCTTGACAGCCCCAAGGGAACCCTACAAATTGACATCAGGAACCTGGGCTGGCCACTTTTCTTTCCCAGGGAAAGGGGCCGGTCTTTGTCTCCAGGGGCCTGTGGCCCTGAGTGGCCATCTGCCTCCAAAAAATCCAAACGAACAAGGATATCTCCCAGAGCAAACATGCCCCCACCTAAAACCAGTACTGCCCTGACAGTCCCAAGGGAACCCTAAAAACTGATATCTAGTACCTGGGCTGGCCACATTTCTTTCACAGGGAAAGGACCGGTCTTTGTTTCCAGGGGCCTGTGGCCCTGAGTGGCCGGCTGCCGCCAAAATATCCAAATGAACAAGGATATCTCCCAGACCCACCTGCCCCCACCTCAAACCTGTGCTGCCTTGAAAGTCCCAAGGAAACCCTACAAACTGACATCAGGAACCTGGGCTTGCCACTTTTCTCTCACAGGGAAAAGGGCCGGTCTTTGTCTCCAGGGGCCTGTGGCCCTGAGTGGCAAGCCACCTCCAAAAAATCCAAATGAACTCGGATATCTCGATGACCCAACCTGCCCCCACCTCAAACCTGTGCTGCCCTGACAGTCCCAAGGGAACCCGACAAACTGACATCAGGAACCCTGGCTTGCCGCTTTTCTTTCCCAGGTTAAAGGGCCGGTCTTTCTCTCCGGGGACCTGTGGTACTGAGTGGCCAGCCACCTCCAAAAAATCCAAATGAAGTAGGATATCTTCCAGACCCAACCTGCCCCAACCTCAAACCTGCGCTTCCCTGACAGTCCCAAGTGAACCCGACAAACTGACATCTGGAACCTGGGCTTGCCACTTTTCTTTCCCAGGGAAAAGGGCCGCTCTTTGTCTTCAGGCGCCTGTGGCCCTGGAGGGCCAGCCACCACCAAAAAATCGGAGCGATCAAGGATGTGCCCCAAACCCAACCTGCCCCCACCTCAAACCTGTGCTGCCTTGACAGTACCAAGGGAACCCTACAAACTGACTTCAGGAACCTGGGCTGGCCACTTTCTTTCCCAGGTAAAATGGCCGGTCTTTATCTACAGTTGCCTGTGGCCTTGAGGGGCCAGCCAACTCCTAAAAATCGGAACCTTCAAGAATGCGACGCAGACCCAACCTGCCCCCACCTCAAACCTGTGCTGCCCTGACAGTCCCATGGGAAACCTAAAAACTGACATCAGGAACCTGGGCTGGCCGCTTTTCTTTCCCAGGTTAAAGGGCCGGTCTTCCTCTCCGGGGGCCTGTGGTCCTGAGCGGCCAGCCACCTCCAAAAAATCCAAATGAACTCGGATATCTCCCAGACCCAACCTGCCCCCACCTCAAACCTGTGCTGCCCTGACAGTCCCAAGTGAACCAGACAAACTGACATCTGGAACCTGGGCTGGCCACTTTTCGTTCCCAGGGAAAAGGGCCGGATTTTGTCTCCAGGGGCCTGTGGCCCTGAGGGGCCAGCCACCTTCAAAACATCGGAACGATCAAGGATGTGCCCCAAACCCAACCTGCCCCCACCTCAAACCGGTGCTTCCCTGACAGTCCCAAGGGAACCCGACAAACTGACATCAGGAACCTGGGCTGCCCACTTTTCGTTCCCAGGGAAAAGGACCGGTGTTTATCTCCAGGGACCTGTGGCCCAGAGAGGCCGGCTGCCTCCAAAAAATCCAAATTAACTCGGATATCTCCCAGACCCAACCTGCCCCCACCTGAAACCTGTGCTGCCTTGACAGTCCCAAGGGAACCCTAGAAACTGACATCAGGAACCTGGGCTGGAAACTTTTCTTTCACAGGGAAAGGGGCCGGTCTTTGTCTCCAGGGGCCTGTGGCCCTGAGTGGCCAGCTGCCTCCAAAAAATCCAAATGAACAAGGATATCTCCCAGAGCAAACATGCCCCCACCTCAAACCTGTGCTGCCCTGACAGTCCCAAGGGAACCCTACAAACTGACTTCAGGAACCTGGGCTGGCCACTTTTCTTGCAAAGGGAAAAGGGCCGGTCTTTGCCTCCAGGAGCCTGTGGACCTGAATGGCCAGCCATCTCCAGCAAATCGGAACGATCAAGGATGCGACGCAGACCCAACCTGACCCAACCTCAAACCTGTGCTGCCCTGTCAGTCCCAAGGGAACCCGACAAACTGAAATCAGGAACCTGGGCTGGAAACTTTTCTTTCACAGGGAAAGGGGCCGGACTTTGTCTCCAGGGGCCTGAGGCCCTGAGTGGCCGGCTGCCTCTAAAATATCCAAATGAACAAGGATATATCCCAGACCCCACCTGCCCCCACCTCAAACCTGTGCTGCCTTGACAGTCCCAAGGGAACCCTACAAACTGACATCAGGAACCTGGGCTGGCCACTTGCTTTCCCAGGGAAAATGGCCGGTCTTTATCTACAGTTGCCTGTGGCCTTGAGGGGCCAGCCACCTCCTAAAAATCGGAACCTTCAAGAATGCGACGCAGACCCAACCTGCCCCCACCTCAAACCTGTGCTGCCCTGACAGTCCCAAGGAAACCCTACAAACTGACATCAGGAACCTGGGCTGGCCCCTTTTCTCTCGCAGGGAAAAGGGCCGGTCTTTGTCTCAAGGGGCCTGTGGCCCTGAGTGGCCGCCTGCCGCCAAAATATCCAAATGAACAAGGATATCTCCCAGACCCCACCTGCCCCCACCTCAAACCTGTGCTGCCTTGACAGTCCCAAGGGAACCCTACAAACTGACATCAGGAACCTGGGCTGGCCGCTTCCTTTCCCAGGGAAAATGGCCGGTCTTTGTCTCCAGTGGCCTGTGGCCCGGAGGGGCCAGCCACCGCCAAAAAATCGAAATGATCAAGGATGTGCCCCAAACCCAACCTGCCCCCACCACAAACCAGTGTTGTCCTGACAGCCCCAAGGGAACCCTAAAAACTGACATCAGGAACCTGGGCTGGCAACTTTTCTTTCCCAGGGAAAGGTGCCAGTCTTTGACTCCAGGGGCCTGTGGCCCTGAGTGGCCAGCTGCCTCCAAGAAATTCAAACGAACAAGGATATCTCCCAGACCCAACCTGCCCCCACCTCAAACCTGTGCTGCCCTGACAGTCCCAAGGGAACCCGACAAACGGACATCAGGAACCCTGGCTGGTAACTTTTCTTTCACAGGGAAAAGGGCCGGATTTTGTCTCCAGGGGCCTGTGGCCCTGAGTGGCCGGCTGCCTCCAAGATATCTAAAGGAACAAGGATATCTCCCAGACCCAACCTGCCCCCACCTCAAACCAGTGCTGTCCTGACAGCCCCAAGGGAATCCGAAAAACTGACATCTGGAACCTGGACATGCAACTTTTCTTTCCCAAGGAAAAGGTCCGGTCTTTGTCTCCAGGAGCCTGTGGACCTGAATGGCAAGCCATCTCCCGCAAATCGGAATGATCAAGGATGCGACGCAGACCCAACCTGCCCCAACCTCAAACCTGTGCTGCCCTGACAGTCCCAAGGGAACCCGACAAACTGACATCAGGAACCTGGGCTGGCAACTTTTCTTTCACAGGGAAAGGGGCCAGACTTTGTCTCCAGGGGCCTGTGGCCCTGAGTGGCCGGCTGCCTCTAAAATATCCAAATGAACAAGGATATATCCCAGACCCCACCTGCCCCCAACTCAAACCTGTGCTGCCTTGACAGTCCCAAGGGAACCCTAAAAACTGACATCAGGAACCTGGGCTGGCCGCTTTCTTTCCCAGGGAAAATGGCCGGTCTTTGTCTCCAGTGGCTCGTGGCCCGGGAGGGGCCAGCCACTGCCAAAAAATCGGAACGATCAATGATGTGCCCCAAACCCAAGCTGCCCAACCTAAAAACAGTGCTGTCCTGACAGCCCCAAGGGAACCCTACAAAATGACTGCAGGAACCTGGGCTGGCAACTTTTCTTTCCCAGGGAAAGGGGCCGGTCTTTGTCTCCAGGGGCCTGTGTCCCTGAGTGGCCAGCTGCCTCCAAAAAATCCAAACGAAGAAGGATATCTCCCAGAGCAAACATGCCCCCACCTCAAACCTGTGCTGCCCTGACAGTGCCAAGGGAAACCGAGAAACTGACATCAGGAACCCTGGCTGGCAACTTTTCTTTCACAGGGAAAAGGTCCGGTCTTTGTCTCCAGGAGCCTGTGGACCTGAATGGCCAGCCATCTCCAGGAAATCGGAACGATCAAGGATGCGACGCAGACCCACCCTGCCCCAACCTCAAACCTGTGCTGCCCTGTCAGTCCCGAGGGAACTTGAAAAACTGACAACAGGAACCTAGGCTGGCAACTTTTCTTTCACAGGGAAAGGGGCCGGACTCGGACTCCAGGGGCCGGTGGCCCTGAGTGGCCGGCTGCCGCCAAAATATCCAAATGAACAAGGATATATCCAAGACCCCACCTGCCCCCACCTCAAACCTGTGCTGCCTTGGCAGTCCCAAGGGAACCCTACAAACTGACATCAGGAACCTGGGCTGGCAACTTTTCTTTCACAGGGAAAAGGGCCGGACTTTGTCTCCAGGGGCCTTTGGCCCGGAGGGACCAGCCACCGCCAAAAAATCGGAACGATCAAGGATGTGCCCCAAACCCGACCTGCCCCCACCTAAAAACAGTGCTGTCCTGACAGCCCTAAGGGAACCCTACAAAATGACTTCAGGAACCTGGGCTGGCAACTTTTCTTTCCCAGGGAAAGGGGCCAGTCTTTGTCTTCAGGGGCCTGTGGCCCAGAGCGGCCGACTGCCTCCAAAAAATCCAAAGGAACAAGGATATCTACCAGAGCAAACATGCCCCCACCTCAAAACTGTGCTGCCCTGACAGTCCCAAGGGAACCCGACAAACTGACATCTGGAACCCTGGCTGGCAACTTGTCTTTCACAGGGAAAAGTGCCGGATTTGTCTCCAGGGGCCTGTGGCCCTGAGTGGCCGGCTGCCTCCAAGATATCTAAAGGAACAAGGATATCTCCCAGACCCAACCTGCCCCCACCTCAAACCAGTGCTGTCCTGACAGCCCCAAGGGAACCCTACAAACTGACTTAAGGAACCTGGGCTGGCCACTTTTCTTTCCAAGGGAAAAGGGCCGGTCTTTGTCTCCAGGAGCCTGTGGACCTGAATGGCCAGCAATCTCCAGCAAATCGGAACGATCAAGGATGCGACGCAGACCCACCCTGCCCCAACCTCAAACCTGTGCTGCCCTGTCAGTCCCGAGGGAACCTGACAAACTGACATCAGGAACCTGGGCT
>NW_027099329.1:0-74536 GCF_031753505.1 Anomalospiza imberbis
TTGGGTCTTCGACACATACTTGTTCGTTCCGATTTTTTGGAGCTGGCTGGCCACTGAGGGCCACAGGCCCCTGGAGACAAAGTCCGGCCCTTTTCCCTGGAAAGAAAAGGGGCCAGCCCAGGTTCCTGATGTCAGTTTGTAGGGTTCCCTTGGGACTGTCAGGGCAGCACAGGTTTGCGGTGGGGGCAGGTTGGGCCTTCAACACATCCTTGATCCTTCCGATTTTTGGAGGTAGCCGGCCACTCAGGGCCATAGGCCCCTGGAAAAAAAGACCAGCCCTTTTCCCTGGGAAAGAAAAGTGGCCAGCCCAGGTTCCTGATGTCAGTTTGTAGGGTTCCCTTGGGACTGTCAGGGCAGCACAGGTTTGAGGTGGGGGCATGTTGGGTCTTCGACACATCCTTGATCGTTCCGATTTTTTGGAGGCAGCCAACCACTCGGGGGCGCTGGCCCCTGGAGACAAAGACCGTCCCTTTTCCCTGGGAAAGAAAAGGGACCAGCCCAGGTTCCTGATGTCAGTTTGCAGGGTTCCCTTGGGACTGTCAGGGCAGCACAGGTTTGAGGTGGGGGCATGTTGGGTTTGGGGCACATCCTTGTTAATTTTGATTTTTTGGAGGTCGCTGGCCGGTGCGGGCCACAGGCCCCCGGAGACAAAGACCGGCCCTTTTCCCTGGGAAAGAAAAGTGGCCAGACCAGGTTCCTGATGTCAGTTTGTAGGGTTCCCTTGGGACTGTCAGGGCAGCACAGGTTTGCGGTGGGGGCAGGTTCGGTCTTAAACACATCCTTGATCGTTCCGATTTTTGGAGGCAGCCGGCCACTCAGGGCCATAGGCCCCTGGAAAAAAAAGACCAGCCCTTTTCCCAGGGAAAAGAAAAGCGGCAGTCCAGGTTCCTGATGTCAGTTTCTAGGGTTCCCTTGGGACTGTCAGGGCAGCACAGGTTTGCGGTGGGGGTAGGTTGGGGTCGTAAACACATCCTTGATCGTTCCGATTTTTGGAGGCAGCCGGCCACTCAGGGCCATAGGCCCCTGGAAAAAAAAAGACCAGCCCTTTTCCCAGGGAAAAGAAAAGGGGCAGCCCAGGTTCCTGATGTCATTTTGTAGGGTTCCCTTGGGACTGTCAGGGCAGCAGAGATTTGCGGTGGGGTCAGGTTGGACCATCAACACATCCTTGATCCTTCCGATTTTTGGAGGTAGCCGGCCACTCAGGGCCATAGGCCCCTGGAAAAAAAGACCAGCCCTTTTCCCTGGGAAAAAAAAGTGGCCACGCCAGGTTCCTGATGTCAGTTTCTAGGGTTCCCTTGGGACTGTCAGGGCAGCACAGGTTTGCGGTGGGGGTAGGTTGGGGTCGTAAACACATCCTTGATCGTTCCGATTTTTGGAGGCAGCCGGCCACTCAGGGCCATAGGCCCCTGGAAAAAAAAAGACCAGCCCTTTTCCCAGGGAAAAGAAAAGGGGCAGCCCAGGTTCCTGATGTCATTTTGTAGGGTTCCCTTGGGACTGTCAGGGCAGCAGAGATTTGCGGTGGGGTCAGGTTGGACCATCAACACATCCTTGATCCTTCCGATTTTTGGAGGTAGCCGGCCACTCAGGGCCATAGGCCCCTGGAAAAAAAGACCAGCCCTTTTCCCTGGGAAAAAAAAGTGGCCACGCCAGGTTCCTGATGTCAGTTTGTAGGGTTCCCTTGGGACTGTCAGGGCAGCACAGGTTTGCGGTGGGGGCAGGTTGGGTCTTAAACACATCCTTGATCGTTCAGATTTTTGGAGGCAGCCGGCCACTCAGGGCCATAGGCCCCTGGAAAAAAAGACCAGCCCTTTTCCCTGGGAAAAAAAAAGTGGCCACCCCAGGCTCCTGATGTCAGTGTGCAGGGTTCCCTTGGGACTGTCAGGGCAGCACAGGTTTGAGGTGGGGGCATGTTGGGTCTTTGACACATCCTTGATCGTTCCGATTTTTTGGAGGCAGCCAACCACTCGGGGGCGCTGGCCCCTGGAGACAAAGACCGTCCCTTTTCTCTGGGAAAGAAAAGTGGCCACGCCAGGTTCCTGATGTCAGTTTGCAGGGTTCCCTTGGGACTTTCAGGGCAGCACAGGTTTGAGGTGGGGGCATGCTGGGTTTGGGGCACATCCTTGTTAATTTTGATTTTTTGGAGGTCGCTGGCCGGTGCGGGCCACAGGCCCCCGGAGACAAAGACCGGCCCTTTTCCCTGGGAAAGAAAAGTGGCCAGACCAGGTTCCTGATGTCAGTTTGTAGGGTTCCCTTGGGACTGTCAGGGCAGCACAGGTTTGCGGTGGGGGCAGGTTGGGTCTTCAACACATCCTTGATCGTTCCGATTTTTGGAGGCAGCCGGCCACTCAGGGCCATAGGCCCCTGGAAAAAAAAAGACCAGCCCTTTTCCCAGGGAAAAGAAAAGGGGCAGCCCAGATTCCTGATGTCATTTTGTAGGGTTCCCTTGGGACTGTCAGGGCAGCAGAGGTTCGCGGTTGGGGCAGGTTGGGTCTTCAACACATCCATGATCCTTCCGATTTTTGGAGGTAGCCGGCCACTCAGGGCCATAGGCCCCTGGAAAAAAAAGACCAGCCCTTTTCCCTGGAAAAAAAAGTGGCCACCCCAGGTTCCTGATGTCAGTTTGCAGGGTTCCCTTGGGACTTTCAGGGCAGCACAGGTTTGAGGTGGGGGCATGCTGGGTTTGGGGCACATCCTTGTTAATTTGGATTTTTTGGAGGTCGCTGGCCGGTGCGGGCCACAGGCCCCCGGAGACAAAGACCGGCCCTTTTCCCTGGGAAAGAAAAGTGGCCACGCCAGGTTCCTGATGTCAGTTTGTAGGGTTCCCTTGGGACTGTCAGGGCAGCACAGGTTTGCGATGGGGGCAGGTTGAGTCTTAAACACATCCTTGATCGTTCCGATTTTTGGAGGCAGCCGGCCACTCAGGGCCATAGGCCCCTGGAAAAAAAAAGACCAGCCCTTTTCCCAGGGAAAAGAAAAGGGGCAGCCCAGGTTCCTGATGTCATTTTGTAGGGTTCTATTGGGACTGTCAGGGCAGCAGAGGATTGCGGTGGGGCAGGTTGGGTCTTCAACACATCCTTGATCCTTCCGATTTTTGGAGGTAGCCGGCCACTCAGGGCCATAGGCCCCTGGAAAAAAAGACCAGCCCTTTTCCCTGGGAAAAAAAAGTGGCCACGCCAGGTTCCTGATGTCAGTTTGTAGGGTTCCCTTGGGACTGTCAGGGCAGCACAGGTTTGCGGATGGGGCAGGTTGGGTCTTAAACACATCCTTGATCGTTCCGATTTTTGGAGGCAGCCGGCCACTCAGGGCCATTGGCCCCTGGAAAAAAAGACCAGCCCTTTTCCCTGGGAAAGAAAAGTGGTTAACCCAGGTTCCTGATGTCAGTTTGTAGGGTTCCCTTGGGACTGCCAGGGCAGCACAGGTTTGCGATTAGGGCTGGTTGGGTCTTCGACACATACTTGTTCGTTCCGATTTTTTGGAGCTGGCTGGCCACTGAGGGCCACAGGCCCCTGGAGACAAAGACCGGCCCTTTTCCCTGGGAGAGAAAAGTGGCCATGCCAGGTTCCTGATGTGTTTGCAGGGTTCCCTTGGGACTGTCAGGACAGCACAGGTTTGAGGTGGGGGCATGCTGGGTTTGGGGCACATCCTTGTAAATTTTGATTTTTTGGCGGTCGCTGGCCGGTGCGGGCCACAGGCCCCCGGAGACAAAGACCGGCCCTTTTCCCTGGGAAAGAAAAGTGGCCAGACCAGGTTCCTGATGTCAGTGTGTAGGGTTCCCTTGGGACTGTCAGGGCAGCACAGGTTTGCGGTGGGGGCAGGTTCGGTCTTAAACACATCCTTGATCGTTCCGATTTTTGGAGGCAGCCGGCCACTCAGGGCCATAGGCCCCTGGAAAAAAAAAGACCAGCCCTTTTCCCAGGGAAAAGAAAAGCGGCAGCCCAGGTTCCTGATGTCAGTTTGTAGGGTTCCCTTGGGACTGTCAGGGCAGCACAGGTTTGCGGTGGGGGCATGCTGGGTTTGGGGCACATCCTTGTAAATTTTGATTTTTTGGCGGTCGCTGGCCGGTGCGGGCCACAGGCCCCCGGAGACAAAGACCGGCCCTTTTCCCTGGGAAAGAAAAGTGGCCAGACCAGCTTCCTGATGTCAGTTTGTAGGGTTCCCTTGGGACTGTCAGGGCAGCACAGGTTTGCGGTGGGGGCAGGTTGGGTCTTCAACACATCCTTGATCGTTCCGATTTTTGGAGGCAGCCGGCCACTCAGGGCCATAGGCCCCTGGAAAAAAAGACCAGCCCTTTTCCCTGGGAAAGAAAAGTGGTTAACCCAGGTTCCTGATATCAGTTTGTAGGGTTCCCTTGGGACTGTCAGGGCAGCACAGGTTCGCGGTGGGGGCAGGTTGGGTCTTCAACACATCCTTGATCCTTCCGATTTTTGGAGGTAGCCGGCCACTCAGGGCCATAGGCCCCTGGAAAAAAAGACCAGCCCTTTTCCCTGGGAAAAAAAAGTGGCCACGCCAGGTTCCTGATGTCAGTTTGTAGGGTTCCCTTGGGACTGTCAGGGCAGCACAGGTTTGAGGTGGGGGCATGTTGGGTCTTCGACACATCCTTGATCGTTCTGATTTTTTGGAGGCAGCCAACCACTCAGGGGCGCAGGCCCCTGGAGACAAAGACCGTCCCTTTTCCTTGGGAAAGAAAAGTGGCCACGCCAGGTTCCTGATGTCAGTTTGCAGGGTTCCCTTGGGACTGTCAGGACAGCACAGGTTTGAGGTGGGGGCATGCTGGGTTTGGGGCACATCCTTGTAAATTGTGATTTTTTGGCGGTCGCTGGCCGGTGCGGGCCACAGGCCCCCGGAGACAAAGACCGGCCCTTTTCCCTGGGAAAGAAAATTGGCCAGACCAGGTTCCTGATGTCAGTTTGTAGGGTTCCCTTGGGACTGTCAGGGCAGCACAGGTTTGTGGTGGGGGCAGGTTGGGTCTTCAACACATCCTTGATCGTTCCGATTTTTGGAGGCAGCCGGCCACTCAGGGCCATAGGCCCCTGGAAAAAATGACCAGCCCTTTTCCCTGGGAAAGAAAAGTGGTTAACCCAGGTTCCTGATGTCAGTTTGTAGGGTCCCTTGGGACTGCCAGGGCAGCACAGGTTTGAGGTGGGGGCATGCTGGGTCTTCGACACATACTTGTTCGTTCCGATTTTTTGGAGCTGGCTGGCCACTGAGGGCCACAGGCCCCTGGAGACAAAGTCCGGCCCTTTTCCCTGGGAAAGAAAAGGGGCCAGCCCAGGTTCCTGATGTCAGTTTGTAGGGTTCCCTTGGGACTGTCAGGGCAGCACAGGTTTGCGGTGGGGGCAGGTTGGGCCTTCAACACATCCTTGATCCTTCCGATTTTTGGAGGTAGCCGGCCACTCAGGGCCATAGGCCCCTGGAAAAAAAGACCAGCCCTTTTCCCTGGGAAAGAAAAGTGGCCAGCCCAGGTTCCTGATGTCAGTTTGTAGGGTTCCCTTGGACTGTCAGGGCAGCACAGGTTTGAGGTGGGGGCATGTTGGGTCTTCGACACATCCTTGATCGTTCCGATTTTTTGGAGGCAGCCAACCACTCGGGGGCGCTGGCCCCTGGAGACAAAGACCGTCCCTTTTCCCTGGGAAAGAAAAGGGACCAGCCCAGGTTCCTGATGTCAGTTTGCAGGGTTCCCTTGGGACTGTCAGGGCAGCACAGGTTTGAGGTGGGGGCATGCTGGGTTTGGGGCACATCCTTGTTAATTTTGATTTTTTGGAGGTCGCTGGCGGGTGCGGGCCACAGGCCCCCGGAGACAAAGACCGGCCCTTTTCCCTGGGAAAGAAAAGTGGCCAGACCAGGTTCCTGATGTCAGTTTGTAGGGTTCCCTTGGGACTGTCAGGGCAGCACAGGTTTGCGGTGGGGGCAGGTTCGGTCTTAAACACATCCTTGATCGTTCCGATTTTTGGAGGCAGCCGGCCACTCAGGGCCATAGGCCCCTGGAAAAAAAAAGACCAGCCCTTTTCCCAGGGAAAAGAAAAGCGGCAGTCCAGGTTCCTGATGTCAGTTTCTAGGGTTCCCTTGGGACTGTCAGGGCAGCACAGGTTTGCGGTGGGGGTAGGTTGGGGTCTTAAACACATCCTTGATCGTTCCGATTTTTGGAGGCAGCCGGCCACTCAGGGGCCATAGGCCCCTGGAAAAAAAGACCAGCCCTTTTCCCAGGGAAAAGAAAAGCGGCAGCCCAGGTTCCTGATGTCAGTTTGTAGGGTTCCCTTGGGACTGTCAGGGCAGCACAGGTTTGAGGTGGGGGCATGTTGGGTCTTCGACACATCCTTGATCGTTCCGATTTTTTGGAGGCAGCCAACCACTCGGGGGCGCTGGCCCCTGGAGACAAAGACCGTCCCTTTTCCCTGGGAAAGAAAAGGGACCAGCCCAGGTTCCTGATGTCAGTTTGCAGGGTTCCCTTGGGACTGTCAGGGCAGCACAGGTTTGAGGTGGGGGCATGCTGGGTTTGGGGCACATCCTTGTTAATTTTGATTTTTTGGAGGTCGCTGGCGGGTGCGGGCCACAGGCCCCCGGAGACAAAGACCGGCCCTTTTCCCTGGGAAAGAAAAGTGGCCAGACCAGGTTCCTGATGTCAGTTTGTAGGGTTCCCTTGGGACTGTCAGGGCAGCACAGGTTTGCGGTGGGGGCAGGTTCGGTCTTAAACACATCCTTGATCGTTCCGATTTTTGGAGGCAGCCGGCCACTCAGGGCCATAGGCCCCTGGAAAAAAAAAAGACCAGCCCTTTTCCCAGGGAAAAGAAAAGCGGCAGTCCAGGTTCCTGATGTCAGTTTCTAGGGTTCCCTTGGGACTGTCAGGGCAGCACAGGTTTGCGGTGGGGGTAGGTTGGGGTCTTAAACACATCCTTGATCGTTCCGATTTTTGGAGGCAGCCGGCCACTCAGGGCCATAGGCCCCTGGAAAAAAAAAGACCAGCCCTTTTCCCAGGGAAAAGAAAAGGGGCAGCCCAGGCTCCTGATGTCAGTGTGCAGGGTTCCCTTGGGACTGTCAGGGCAGCACAGGTTTGAGGTGGGGGCATGTTGGGTCTTTGACACATCCTTGATCGTTCCGATTTTTTGGAGGCAGCCAACCACTCGGGGGCGCTGGCCCCTGGAGACAAAGACCGTCCCTTTTCTCTGGGAAAGAAAAGTGGCCACGCCAGGTTCCTGATGTCAGTTTGCAGGGTTCCCTTGGGACTTTCAGGGCAGCACAGGTTTGAGGTGGGGGCATGCTGGGTTTGGGGCACATCCTTGTTAATTTTGATTTTTTGGAGGTCGCTGGCCGGTGCGGGCCACAGGCCCCCGGAGACAAAGACCGGCCCTTTTCCCTGGGAAAGAAAAGTGGCCAGACCAGGTTCCTGATGTCAGTTTGTAGGGTTCCCTTGGGACTGTCAGGGCAGCACAGGTTTGCGGTGGGGGCAGGTTGGGTCTTCAACACATCCTTGATCGTTCCGATTTTTGGAGGCAGCCGGCCACTCAGGGCCATAGGCCCCTGGAAAAAAAAAGACCAGCCCTTTTCCCAGGGAAAAGAAAAGGGGCAGCCCAGATTCCTGATGTCATTTTGTAGGGTTCCCTTGGGACTGTCAGGGCAGCAGAGGTTCGCGGTTGGGGCAGGTTGGGTCTTCAACACATCCATGATCCTTCCGATTTTTGGAGGTAGCCGGCCACTCAGGGCCATAGGCCCCTGGAAAAAAAAGACCAGCCCTTTTCCCTGGGAAAAAAAAGTGGCCACCCCAGGTTCCTGATGTCAGTTTGCAGGGTTCCCTTGGGACTTTCAGGGCAGCACAGGTTTGAGGTGGGGGCATGCTGGGTTTGGGGCACATCCTTGTTAATTTGGATTTTTTGGAGGTCGCTGGCCGGTGCGGGCCACAGGCCCCTGGAAAAAAAGACCAGCCCTTTTCCCTGGGAAAAAAAAGTGGCCACGCCAGGTTCCTGATGTCAGTTTGTAGGGTTCCCTTGGGACTGTCAGGGCAGCACAGGTTTGCGGATGGGGCAGGTTGGGTCTTAAACACATCCTTGATCGTTCCGATTTTTGGAGGCAGCCGGCCACTCAGGGCCATTGGCCCCTGGAAAAAAAGACCAGCCCTTTTCCCTGGGAAAGAAAAGTGGTTAACCCAGGTTCCTGATGTCAGTTTGTAGGGTTCCCTTGGGACTGCCAGGGCAGCACAGGTTTGCGATTAGGGCTGGTTGGGTCTTCGACCCATACTTGTTCGTTCCGATTTTTTGGAGCTGGCTGGCCACTGAGGGCCACAGGCCCCTGGAGACAAAGACCGGCCCTTTTCCCTGGGAGAGAAAAGTGGCCATGCCAGGTTCCTGATGTGTTTGCAGGGTTCCCTTGGGACTGTCAGGACAGCACAGGTTTGAGGTGGGGGCATGCTGGGTTTGGGGCACATCCTTGTAAATTTTGATTTTTTGGCGGTCGCTGGCCGGTGCGGGCCACAGGCCCCCGGAGACAAAGACCGGCCCTTTTCCCTGGGAAAGAAAAGTGGCCAGACCAGGTTCCTGATGTCAGTTTGTAGGGTTCCCTTGGGACTGTCAGGGCAGCACAGGTTTGCGGTGGGGGCAGGTTCGGTCTTAAACACATCCTTGATCGTTCCGATTTTTGGAGGCAGCCGGCCACTCAGGGCCATAGGCCCCTGGAAAAAAAAAGACCAGCCCTTTTCCCAGGGAAAAGAAAAGCGGCAGCCCAGGTTCCTGATGTCAGTTTGTAGGGTTCCCTTGGGACTGTCAGGGCAGCACAGGTTTGCGGTGGGGGCATGCTGGGTTTGGGGCACATCCTTGTAAATTTTGATTTTTTGGCGGTCGCTGGCCGGTGCGGGCCACAGGCCCCCGGAGACAAAGACCGGCTCTTTTCCCTGGGAAAGAAAAGTGGCCAGACCAGCTTCCTGATGTCAGTTTGTAGGGTTCCCTTGGGACTGTCAGGGCAGCACAGGTTTGCGGTGGGGGCAGGTTGGGTCTTCAACACATCCTTGATCGTTCCGATTTTTGGAGGCAGCCGGCCACTCAGGGCCATAGGCCCCTGGAAAAAAAAAGACCAGCCCTTTTCCCAGGGAAAAGAAAAGCGGCAGCCCAGGTTCCTGATGTCAGTTTGTAGGGTTCCCTTGGGACTGTCAGGGCAGCACAGGTTTGCGGTGGGGGTAGGTTGGGGTCTTAAACACATCCTTGATCGTTCCGATTTTTGGAGGCAGCCGGCCACTCAGGGCCATAGGCCCCTGGAAAAAAAGACCAGCCCTTTTCCCTGGGAAAGAAAAGTGGCCAGACCAGGTTCCTGATGTCAGTTTGTAGGGTTCCCTTGGGACTGTCAGGGCAGCACAGGTTTGCGGTGGGGGCAGGTTCGGTCTTAAACACATCCTTGATCGTTCCGATTTTTGGAGGCAGCCGGCCACTCAGGGCCATAGGCCCCTGGAAAAAAAAAGACCAGCCCTTTTCCCAGGGAAAAGAAAAGCGGCAGCCCAGGTTCCTGATGTCAGTTTGTAGGGTTCCCTTGGGACTGTCAGGGCAGCACAGGTTTGCGGTGGGGCAGGTTGGGTCTTCAACACATCCTTGATCCTTCCGATTTTTGGAGGTAGCCGGCCACTCAGGGCCATAGGCCCCTGGAAAAAAAGACCAGCCCTTTTCCCTGGGAAAAAAAAGTGACCACCCCAGGTTCCTGATGTCAGTTTGTAGGGATCCCTTGGGACTGTCAGGGCAGCACAGGTTTGAGGTGGGGGCATGTTGGGTCTTTTACACATCCTTGATCGTTCCGATTTTTTGGAGGCAGCCAACCACTCGGGGGCGCTGGCCCCTGGAGACAAAGACCGTCCCTTTTCTCTGGGAAAGAAAAGTGGCCACCCCAGGTTCCTGATGTCAGTTTGCAGGGTTCCCTTGGGACTGCCTGGGCAGCACAGGTTTGAGGTGGGGGCATGCTGGGTTTGGGGCACATCCTTGTTAATTTTGATTTTTTGGAGGTCGCTGGCCGGTGCGGGCCACAGGCCCCCGGAGACAAAGACCGGCCCTTTTCCCTGGGAAAGAAAAATTGGCCAGACCAGGTTCCTGATGTCAGTTTGTAGGGTTCCCTTGGGACTGTCAGGGCAGCACAGGTTTGCGGTGGGGGCAGGTTGGGTCTTCAACACATCCTTGATCGTTCCGATTTTTGGAGGCAGCCGGCCACTCAGGGCCATAGGCCCCTGGAAAAAAAAAGACCAGCCCTTTTTCCCATGGAAAAGAAAAGGGGCAGCCCAGGTTCCTGATGTCATTTTGTAGGGTTCTATTGGGACTGTCAGGGCAGCAGAGGATTGCGGTGCGGCAGGTTGGGTCTTCAACGCATCCTTGATCCTTCGGATTTTTGGAGGTAGCCGGCCACTCAGGGCCATAGGCCCCTGGAAAAAAAGACCAGCCCTTTTCCCTGGGAAAAAAAAGTGGCCACCCCAGGTTCCTGATGTCAGTTTGTAGGGTTCCCTTGGGACTGTCAGGGCAGCACAGGTTTGCGGTGGGGGCAGGTTGGGTCTTCAACACATCCTTGATCGTTCCGATTTTGGAGGCAGCCGGCCACTCAGGGCCATAGGCCCCTGGAAAAAAAGACCAGCCCTTTTCCCTGGGAAAAAAAAGTGGCCACCCCAGGTTCCTGATCTCCGTGTGCAGGGTTCCCTTGGGACTGTCAGGGCAGCACAGGTTTGAGGTGGGGGCATGCTGGGTTTGGGGCACATCCTTGTTAATTTTGATTTTTTGGAGGTCGCTGGCCGGTGCGGGCCACAGGCCCCCGGAGACAAAGACCGGCCCTTTTCCCTGGGAAAGAAAATTGGCCAGACCAGCTTCCTGATGTCAGTTTGTAGGGTTCCCTTGGGACTGTCAGGGCAGCACAGGTTTGCGGTGGGGGCAGGTTGGGTCTTAAACACATCCTTGATTGTTCCGATTTTTGGAGGCAGCCGGCCACTCAGGGCCATAGGCCCCTGGTAAAAAAGACCGTCCCTTTTCCCTGGGAAAAAAAAGTGGCCACGCCAGGTTCCTGATGTCAGTTTGTAGGGTTCCCTTGGGACTGTCAGGGCAGCACAGGTTTGCGGTGGGGGCAAGTTGGGTCTTAAACACATCCTTGATCGTTCCGATTTTTGGAGGCAGCCGGCCACTCAGGGCCATAGGCCCCTGGAAAAAAAAAGACCAGCCCTTTTCCCAGGGAAAAGAAAAGCGGCAGCCCAGGTTCCTGATGTCATTTTGTAGGGTTCCCTTGGGACTGTCAGGGCAGCACAGGTTCGCGGTGGGGGCAGGTTGGGTCTTCAACACATCCTTGATCCTTCCGATTTTTGGAGGTAGCCGGCCACTCAGGGCCATAGGCCCCTGGAACAAAAGACCAGCCCTTTTCCCTGGAAAAAAAAGTGGCCACCCCAGGTTCCTGATGTCAGTTTGTAGGGTTCCCTTGGGACTGTCAGGGCAGCACAGGTTTGAGGTGGGGGCAGGTTGGGTCTTCAACACATCCTTGATCGTTCCGATTTTGGGAGGCAGCCGGCCACTCAGGGCCATAGGCCCCTGGAAAAAAAAAGACCAGCCCTTTTTCCCATGGAAAAGAAAAGGGGCAGCCCAGGTTCCTGATGTCATTTTGTAGGGTTCTATTGGGACTGTCAGGGCAGCAGAGGATTGCGGTGCGGCAGGTTGGGTCTTCAACACATCCTTGATCCTTCGGATTTTTGGAGGTAGCCGGCCTCTCAGGGCCATAGGCCCCTGGAAAAAAAGACCAGCCCTTTTCCCTGGGAAAAAAAAGTGGCCACCCCAGGTTCCTGATGTCAGTTTGTAGGGTTCCCTTGGGACTGTCAGGGCAGCACAGGTTTGCGGTGGGGGCAGGTTGGGTCTTAAACACATCCTTGATCGTTCCGATTTTTGGAGGCAGCCGGCCACTCAGGGCCATAGGCCCCTGGAAAAAAAGACCAGCCCTTTTCCCTGGGAAAAAAAAAGTGGCCACCCCAGGTTCCTGATGTCCGTGTGCAGGGTTCCCTTGGGACTGTCAGGACAGCACAGGTTTGAGGTGGGGGCATGCTGGGTTTGGGGCACATCCTTGTTAATTTTGATTTTTTGGAGGTCGCTGGCCGGTGCGGGCCACAGGCCCCCGGAGACAAAGACCGGCCCTTTTCCCTGGGAAAGAAAATTGGCCAGACCAGCTTCCTGATGTCAGTTTGTAGGGTTCCCTTGGGACTGTCAGGGCAGCACAGGTTTGCGGTGGGGGCAGGTTGGGTCTTAAACACATCCTTGATCGTTTATATTTTTGGAGGCAGCCGGCCACTCAGGGCCATAGGCCCCTGGAAAAAAAGACCAGCCCTTTTCCCTGGGAAAAAAAAAGTGGCCACCCCAGGTTCCTGATGTCAGTGTGCAGGGTTCCCTTGGGACTGTCAGGGCCGCACAGGTTTGAGGTGGGGGCATGCTGGGTTTGGGGCACATCCTTGTTAATTTTGATTTTTTGGAGGTCGCTGGCGGGTGCGGGCCACAGGCCCCCGGAGACAAAGACCGGCCCTTTTCCCTGGGAAAGAAAAGTGGCCAGACCAGGTTCCTGATGTCAGTTTGTAGGGTTCCCTTGGGACTGTCAGGGCAGCACAGGTTTTGCGGTGGGGGCAAGTTGGGTCTTAAACACATCCTTGATCGTTCCGATTTTTGGAGGCAGCCGGCCACTCAGGGCCATAGGCCCCTGGAAAAAAAAAGACCAGCCCTTTTCCCAGGGAAAAGAAAAGCGGCAGCCCAGGTTCCTGATGTCAGTTTGTAGGGTTCCCTTGGGACTGTCAGGGCAGCACAGGTTCGCGGTGGGGGCAGGTTGGGTCTTCAACACATCCTTGATCCTTCCGATTTTTGGAGGTAGCCGGCCACTCAGGGCCATAGGCCCCTGGAAAAAAAGACCAGCCTTTTTCCCTGGGAAAAAAAAGTGGCCACCCCAGGTTGATGATGTCAGTTTGTAGGGTTCCCTTGGGACTGTCAGGGCAGCACAGGTTTGAGGTGGGGGCAAGTTGGGTCTTCGACACATCCTTGATCGTTCTGATTTTTTGGAGGCAGCCAACCACTCAGGGGCGCAGGCCCCTGGAGACAAAGACCGTCCCTTTTCCTTGGGAAAGAAAAGTGGCCACGCCAGGTTCCTGATGTCAGTTTGCAGGGCTCCCTTGGGACTGTCAGGACAGCACAGGTTTGAGGTGGGGGCATGCTGGGTTTGGAGCACATCCTTGTAAATTGTGATTTTTTGGCGGTCGCTGGCCGGTGCGGGCCACAGGCCCCCGGAGACAAAGACCGGCCCTTTTCCCTGGGAAAGAAAATTGGCCAGACCAGGTTCCTGATGTCAGTTTGTAGGGTTCCCTTGGGACTGTCAGGGCAGCACAGGTTTGCGGTGGGGGCAGGTTGGGTCTTCAACACATCCTTGATCGTTCCGATTTTTGGAGGCAGCCGGCCACTCAGGGCCATAGGCCCCTGGAAAAAATGACCAGCCCTTTTCCCTGGGAAAGAAAAGTGGTTAACCCAGGTTCCTGATGTCAGTTTGTAGGGTTCCCTTGGGACTGCCAGGGCAGCACAGATTTGCGGTGGGGGCTGGTTGGGTCTTCGACACATACTTGTTCGTTCCGATTTTTTGGAGCTGGCTGGCCACTGAGGGCCACAGGCCCCTGGAGACAAAGTCTGGCCCTTTTCCCTGGGAAAGAAAAGGGGCCAGCCCAGGTTCCTGATGTCAGTTTGTAGGGTTCCCTTGGACTGTCAGGGCAGCACAGGTTTGCGGTGGGGGCAGGTTGGGCCTTCAACACATCCTTGATCCTTCCGATTTTTGGAGGTAGCCGGCCACTCAGGGCCATAGGCCCCTGGAAAAAAAGACCAGCCCTTTTCCCTGGGAAAAAAAAAGTGGCCAGCCCAGGTTCCTGATGTCAGTTTGTAGGGTTCCCTTGGGACTGTCAGGGCAGCACAGGTTTGAGGTGGGGGCATGTTGGGTCTTCGACACATCCTTGATCGTTCCGATTTTTTGGAGGCAGCCAACCACTTGGGGGCGCTGGCCCCTGGAGACAAAGACCGTCCCTTTTCCCTGGGAAAGAAAAGGGACCAGCCCAGGTTCCTGATGTCAGTTTGCAGGGTTCCCTTGGGACTGTCAGGGCAGCACAGGTTTGAGGTGGGGGCATGCTGGGTTTGGGGCACATCCTTGTTAATTTTGATTTTTTGGAGGTCGCTGGCGGGTGCGGGCCACAGGCTCCCGGAGACAAAACCGGCCCTTTTCCCTGGGAAAGAAAAGTGGCCCCGCCAGGTTCCTGATGTCAGTTTGTAGGGTTCCCTTGGGACTGTCAGGGCAGCACAGGTTTGCGGTGGGGGCAGGTTCGGTCTTAAACACATCCTTGATCGTTCCGATTTTTGGAGGCAGCCGGCCACTCAGGGCCATAGGCCCCTGGAAAAAAAAAGACCAGCCCTTTTCCCAGGGAAAAGAAAAGCGGCAGCCCAGGTTCCTGATGTCAGTTTGTAGGGTTCCCTTGGGACTGTCAGGGCAGCACAGGTTTGCGGTGGGGGTAGGTTGGGGTCTTAAACACATCCTTGATCGTTCCGATTTTTGGAGGCAGCCAGCCACTCAGGGCCATAGGCCCCTGGAAAAAAAAAGACCAGCCCTTTTCCCAGGGAAAAGAAAAGGGGCAGCCCAGGTTCCTGATGTCATTTTGTAGGGTTCCCTTGGGACTGTCAGGGCAGCAGAGGTTTGCGGTGGGGTCAGGTTGGACCATCAACACATCCTTGATCCTTCCGATTTTTGGAGGTAGCCGGCCACTCAGGGCCATAGGCCCCTGGAAAAAAAGACCAGCCCTTTTCCCTGGGAAAAAAAAGTGACCACCCCAGGTTCCTGATGTCAGTTTGTAGGGTTCCCTTGGGACTGTCAGGGCAGCACAGGTTTGAGGTGGGGGCATGTTGGGTCTTTGACACATCCTTGATCGTTCCGATTTTTTGGAGGCAGCCAACCACTCGGGGGCGCTGGCCCCTGGAGACAAAGACCGTCCCTTTTCTCTGGGAAAGAAAAGTGGCCACGCCAGGTTCCTGATGTCAGTTTGCAGGGTTCCCTTGGGACTGCCTGGGCAGCACAGGTTTGAGGTGGGGGCATGCTGGGTTTGGGGCACATCCTTGTTAATTTTGATTTTTTGGAGGTCGATGGCGGGTGCGGGCCACAGGCCCCCGGAGACAAAGACCGTCCCTTTTCCCTGGGAAAGAAAATTGGCCAGACCAGGTTCCTGATGTCAGTTTGTAGGGTTCCCTTGGGACTGTCAGGGCAGCACAGGTTTGCGGTGGGGCAGGTTGGGTCTTCAACACATCCTTGATCGTTCCGATTTTTGGAGGCAGCCGGCCACTCAGGGCCATAGGCCCCTGGAAAAAAAAAAGACCAGCCCTTTTTCCCATGGAAAAGAAAGGGGCAGCCCAGGTTCCTGATGTCAGTTTGTAGGGTTCCCTTGGGACTGTCAGGGCAGCACAGGTTTGCGGTGGGGCAGGTTGGGTCTTCAACACATCCTTGATCCTTCGGATTTTTGGAGGTAGCCGGCCACTCAGGGCCATAGGCCCCTGGAAAAAAAAGACCAGCCCTTTTCCCTGGGAAAAAAAAGTGGCCACCCCAGGTTCCTGATGTCAGTTTGTAGGGTTCCCTTGGGACTGTCAGGGCAGCACAGGTTTGCGGTGGGGGCAGGTTGGGTCTTAAACACATCCTTGATCGTTCCGATTTTGGAGGCAGCCGGCCACTCAGGGCCATAGGCCCCTGGAAAAAAAGACCAGCCCTTTTCCCTGGGAAAAAAAAAGTGGCCACCCCAGGTTCCTGATGTCAGTGTGCAGGGTTCCCTTGGGACTGTCAGGGCAGCACAGGTTTGAGGTGGGGGCATGCTGGGTTTGGGGCACATCCTTGTTAATTTTGATTTTTTGGAGGTCGCTGGCCGGTGCGGGCCACAGGCCCCCAGAGACAAAGACCGGCCCTTTTCCCTGGGAAAGAAAATTGGCCAGACCAGCTTCCTGATGTCAGTTTGTAGGGATCCCTTGGGACTGTCAGGGCAGCACAGGTTTGCGGTGGGGGCAGGTTGGGTCTTAAACACATCCTTGATCGTTCCGATTTTTGGAGGCAGCCGGCCACTCAGGGCCATAGGCCCCTGGAAAAAAAGACCAGCCCTTTTCCCTGGGAAAGAAAAGTGGTTAACCCAGGTTCCTGATATCAGTTTGTAGGGTTCCCTTGGGACTGCCAGGGCAGCACAGATTTGCGGTTAGGGCTGGTTGGGTCTTCGACACATACTTGTTCGTTCCGATTTTTTGGAGCTGGCTGGCCACTGAGGGCCACAGGCCCCTGGAGACAAAGTCCGGCCCTTTTCCCTGGGAACGAAAAGTGGCCACGCCAGGTTCCTGATGTGTTTGCAGGGTTCCCTTGGGACTGTCAGGGCAGCACAGGTTTGAGGTGGGGGCAGGTTGGGTCTTCAACACATCCTTGTTCGTTCCGATTTTTGGAGGTAGCCGGCCACTCAGGGCCATAGGCCCCTGGAAAAAAAGACCAGCACTTTTCCCTGGGAAAAAAAAGTGGCCACCCCAGGTTCCTGATGTCAGTGTGCAGGGTTCCCTTGGGACTGTCAGGGCAGCACAGGTTTGCGGTGGGGGCAGGTTGGGTCTTCAACCCATCCTTGATCGTTCCGATTTTTGGAGGCAGCCGGCCACTCAGGGCCATAGGCCCCTGGAAAAAAAAAGACCAGCCCTTTTCCCAGGGAAAAGAAAAGCGGCAGCCCAGGTTCCTGATGTCATTTTGTAGGGTTCCATTGGGACTGTCAGGGCAGCACAGGTTAGCGGTGGGGGCAGGTTGGGTCTTCAACACATCCTTGATCCTTCCGATTTTTGGAGGTAGCCGGCCACTCAGGGCCATAGGCCCCTGGAAAAAAAGACCAGCCCTTTCCCCTGGGAAAAAAAAGTGGCCACCCCAGGTTCCTGATGTCAGTTTGTAGGGTTCCCTTGGGACTGTCAGGGCAGCACAGGTTTGAGGTGGGGGCATGTTGGGTCTTCGACACATCCTTGATCGTTCTGATTTTTTGGAGGCAGCCAACCACTCAGGGGCGCAGGCCCCTGGAGACAAAGACCGTCCCTTTTCCTTGGGAAAGAAAAGTGGCCACGCCAGGTTCCTGATGTCAGTTTGCAGGGTTCCCTTGGGACTGTCAGGACAGCACAGGTTTGAGGTGGGGGCATGCTGGGTTTGGGGCACATCCTTGTAAATTTGATTTTTTGGAGGTCGCTGGCCGGTGCGGGCCACAGGCCCCCGGAGACAAAAACCGGCCCTTTTCCCTGGGAAAGAAAATTGGCCAGACCAGGTTCCAGATGTCAGTTTGTAGGGTTCCCTTGGGACTGTCAGGGCAGCACAGGTTTGCGGTGGGGGCAGGTTGGGTCTTCAACACATCCTTGATCGTTCCGATTTTTGGAGGCAGCCGGCCACTCAGGGCCATAGGCCCCTGGAAAAAATGACCAGCCCTTTTCCCTGGGAAAGAAAAGTGGTTAACCCAGGTTCCTGATGTCAGTTTGTAGGGTTCCCTTGGGACTGCCAGGGCAGCACAGATTTGCGGTGGGGGCTGGTTGGGTCTTCGACACATACTTGTTCGTTCCGATTTTTTGGAGCTGGCTGGCCACTGAGGGCCACAGGCCCCTGGAGACAAAGTCCGGCCCTTTTCCCTGGGAAAGAAAAGGGGCCAGCCCAGGTTCCTGATGTCAGTTTGTAGGGTTCCCTTGGGACTGTCAGGGCAGCACAGGTTTGCGGTGGGGGCAGGTTGGGTCTTCAACACATCCTTGATCGTTCCGATTTTTGGAGGCAGCCGGCCACTCAGGGCCATAGGCCCCTGGAAAAAAAAAGACCAGCCCTTTTTCCCATGGAAAAGAAAAGGGGCAGCCCAGGTTCCTGATGTCAGTTTGTAGGGTTCCCTTGGGACTGTCAGGGCAGCACAGGTTTGCGGTGGGGCAGGTTGGGTCTTCAACACATCCTTGATCCTTCCGATTTTTGGAGGTAGCCAGCCACTCAGGGCCATAGGCCCCTGGAAAAAAAGACCAGCCCTTTTCCCTGGGAAAAAAAAGTGGCCACCCCAGGTTCCTGATGTCAGTTTGTAGGGTTCCCTTGGGACTGTCAGGGCAGCACAGGTTTGAGGTGGGGGCATGTTGGGTCTTCGACACATCCTTGATCGTTCTGATTTTTTGGAGGCAGCCAACCACTCAGGGGCGCAGGCCCCTGGAGACAAAGACCGTCCCTTTTCCTTGGGAAAGAAAAGTGGCCACGCCAGGTTCCTGATGTCAGTTTGCAGGGTTCCCTTGGGACTGTCAGGACAGCACAGGTTTGAGGTGGGGGCATGCTGGGTTTGGGGCACATCCTTGTAAATTTTGATTTTTTGGAGGTCGCTGGCCGGTGCGGGCCACAGGCCCCCGGAGACAAAAACCGGCCCTTTTCCCTGGGAAAGAAAATTGGCCAGACCAGGTTCCAGATGTCAGTTTGTAGGGTTCCCTTGGGACTGTCAGGGCAGCACAGGTTTGCGGTGGGGGCAGGTTGGGTCTTCAACACATCCTTGATCGTTCCGATTTTTGGAGGCAGCCGGCCACTCAGGGCCATAGGCCCCTGGAAAAAATGACCAGCCCTTTTCCCTGGGAAAGAAAAGTGGTTAACCCAGGTTCCTGATGTCAGTTTGTAGGGTTCCCTTGGGACTGCCAGGGCAGCACAGATTTGCGGTGGGGGCTGGTTGGGTCTTCGACACATACTTGTTCGTTCCGATTTTTTGGAGCTGGCTGGCCACTGAGGGCCACAGGCCCCTGGAGACAAAGTCCGGCCCTTTTCCCTGGGAAAGAAAAGGGGCCAGCCCAGGTTCCTGATGTCAGTTTGTAGGGTTCCCTTGGGACTGTCAGGGCAGCACAGGTTTGCGGTGGGGGCATGTTGGGCCTTCAACACATCCTTGATCCTTCCGATTTTTGGAGGTAGCCGGCCACTCAGGGCCATAGGCCCCTGGAAAAAAAGACCAGCCCTTTTCCCTGGGAAAGAAAAGTGGCCACGCCAGGTTCCTGATGTCAGTTTGTAGGGTTCCCTTGGGACTGTCAGGGCAGCACAGGTTTGAGGTGGGGGCATGTTGGGTCTTCGGCACATCCTTGATCGTTCCGATTTTTTGGAGGCAGCCAACCACTCGGGGGCGCTGGCCCCTGGAGACAAAGACCGTCCCTTTTCCCTGGGAAAGAAAAGGGACCAGGCCAGGTTCCTGATGTCAGTTTGCAGGGTTCCCTTGGGACTGTCAGGGCAGCACAGGTTTGAGGTGGGGGCATGCTGGGTTTGAGGCACATCCTTGTTAATTTTGATTTTTTGGAGGTCGCTGGCGGGTGCGGGCCACAGGCCCCCGGAGACAAAGACCGGCCCTTTTCCCTGGGAAAGAAAAGTGGCCAGACCAGGTTCCTGATGTCAGTTTGTAGGGTTCCCTTGGGACTGTCAGGGCAGCACAGGTTTGCGGTGGGGGCAGGTTCGGTCTTAAACACATCCTTGATCGTTCCGATTTTTGGAGACAGCCGGCCACTCAGGGCCATAGGCCCCTGGAAAAAAAAAGACCAGCCCTTTTCCCAGGGAAAAGAAAAGCGGCAGCCCAGGTTCCTGATGTCAGTTTGTAGGGTTCCCTTGGGACTGTCAGGGCAGCACAGGTTTGCGGTGGGGGTAAGTTGGGGTCTTAAACACATCCTTGATCATTCCGATTTTTGGAGGCAGCCGGCCACTCAGGGCCATAGGCCCCTGGAAAAAAAAAGACCAGCCCTTTTCCCAGGGAAAAGAAAAGGGGCAGCCCAGGTTCCTGATGTCATTTTGTAGGGTTCCCTTGGGACTGTCAGGGCAGCAGAGGTTTGCGGTGGGGTCAGGTTGGGCCATCAACACATCCTTGATCGTTCCGATTTTTGGAGGTAGCCGGCCACTCAGGGCCATAGGCCCCTGGAAAAAAAGACCAGCCCTTTTCCCTGGGAAAAAAAAGTGACCACCCCAGGTTCCTGATGTCAGTTTGCAGGGTTCCCTTGGGACTGTCAGGGCAGCACAGGTTTGAGGTGGGGGCATGCTGGGTTTGGGGCACATCCTTGTTAATTTTAATTTTTTGGAGGTCGCTGGCCGGTGCGGGCCACAGGCCCCCGGAGACAAAGACCGGCCCTTTTCCCTGGGAAAGAAAAGTGGCCAGACCAGGTTCCTGATGTCAGTTTGTAGGGTTCCCTTGGGACTGTCAGGGCAGCACAGGTTTGCGGTGGGGGCAGGTTCGGTCTTAAACACATCCTTGATCGTTCCGATTTTTGGAGGCAGCCGGCCACTCAGGGCCATAGGCCCCTGGAAAAAAAAAGACCAGCCCTTTTCCCAGGGAAAAGAAAAGCGGCAGCCCAGGTTCCTGATGTCAGTTTGCAGGGTTCCCTTGGGACTGTCAGGGCAGCAGAGGTTCGCGGTGGGGGCATGTGGGGTCTTCAACACATCCTTGATCCTTCTGATTTTTGGAGGTAGCCGGCCACTCAGGGCCATAGGCCCCTGGAAAAACAGACCAGCCCTTTTCCCTGGGAAAAAAAAGTGACCACCCCAGGTTCCTGATGTCAGTTTGCAGAGTTCCCTTGGGACTGTCAGGGCAGCACAGGTTTGCGGTGGGGGCAGGTTGGGTCTTAAACACATCCTTGATCGTTCCGATTTTTGGAGGCAGCCAACCACTCGGGGGCGCTGGCCCCTGGAGACAAAGACTGTCCCTTTTCTCTGGGAAAGAAAAGTGGCCACGCCAGGTTCCTGATGTCAGTTTGCAGGGTTCCCCTGGGACCGCCAGGGCAGCATAGATTTGCGGTTAGGGCTGGTTGGGTCTTCGACACATACTTGTTCGTTCCGATTTTTTGGAGCTGGCTGGCCACTGAGGGCCACAGGCCCCTGGAGACAAAGTCCGTCCCTTTTCCCTGGGAACGAAAAGTGGCCACGCCAGGTTCCTGATGTGTTTGCAGGGTTCCCTTGGGACTGTCAGGGCAGCACAGGTTTGAGGTGGGGGCAGGTTGGGTCTTCAACACATCCTTGATCGTTCCGATTTTTGGAGGTAGCCGGCCACTCAGGGCCATAGGCCCCTGGAAAAAAAGACCAGCCCTTTTCCCTGGGAAAAAAAAGTGGCCACCCCAGGTTCCTGATGTCAGTGTGCAGGGTTCCCTTGGGACTGTCAGGGCAGCACAGGTTTGAGGTGGGGGCATGCTGGGTTTGGGGCACATCCTTGTTAATTTTAATTTTTTGGAGGTCGCTGGCCGGAGCGGGCCACAGGCCCCCGGAGACAAAGACCGGCCCTTTTCCCTGGGAAAGAAAAGTGGCCAGGCCAGGTTCCTGATGTCAGTTTGTAGGGTTCCCTTGGGACTGTCAGGGCAGCACAGGTTTGCGGTGGGGGCAGGTTCGGTCTTAAACACATCCTTGATCTTTCCGATTTTTGGAGGCAGCCGGCCACTCAGGGCCATAGGCCCCTGGAAAAAAAAAGACCAGCCCTTTTCCCAGGGAAAAGAAAAGCGGCAGCCCAGGTTCCTGATGTCAGTTTGCAGGGTTCCCTTGGGACTGTCAGGGCAGCAGAGGTTCGCGGTGGGGGCAGGTTGGGTCTTCAACACATCCTTGATCCTTCTGATTTTTTGGAGGCAGCCAACCACTCAAGGGCATAGGCCCCTGGAGACAAAGACCGTCCCTTTTCCTTGGGAAAGAAAAGTGGCCACGCCAGGTTCCTGATGTCAGTTTGCAGGGTTCCCTTGGGACTGTCAGGACAGCACAGGTTTGAGGTGGGGGCATGCTGGGTTTGGGGCACATCCTTGTAAATTTTGATTTTTTGGCGGTCGCTGGCCGGTGCGGGCCACAGGCCCCCGGAGACAAAGACCAGCCCTTTTCCCTGGGAAAGAAAATTGGCCAGACCAGGTTCCTGATGTCAGTTTGTAGGGTTCCCTTGGGACTGTCAGGGCAGCACAGGTTTGCGGTGGGGGCAGGTTGGGTCTTCAACACATCCTTGATCGTTCCGATTTTCGGAGGCAGCCGGCCACTCAGGGCCATAGGCCCCTGGAAAAAAAAAGACCAGCCCTTTTCCCTGGGAAAGAAAAGTGGTTAACCCAGGTTCCTGATGTCAGTTTGTAGGGTTCCCTTGGGACTGCCAGGGCAGCACAGGTTTGCGGTGGGGGCAGGTTGGGTCTTCAACACATCCTTGATCGTTCCGATTTTTGGAGGTAGCCGGCCACTCAGGGCCATAGGCCCCTGGAAAAAAAGACCAGCCCTTTTCCCTGGGAAAAAAAAAGTGGCCACACCAGGTTCCTGATGTCAGTGTACAGGGTTCCCTTGGGACTGTCAGGGCAGCACAGGTTTGAGGTGGGGGCATGCTGGGTTTGGGGCACATCCTTGTTAATTTTGATTTTTTGGAGGTCGCTGGCGGGTGCGGGCCACAGGCCCCCGGAGACAAAGACCGGCCCTTTTCCCTGGGAAAGAAAAGTGGCCAGACCAGGTTCCTGATGTCAGTTTGTAGGGTTCCCTTGGGACTGTCAGGGCAGCACAGGTTTGCGGTGGGGGCAGGTTCGGTCTTAAACACATCCTTGATCGTTCCGATTTTTGGAGGCAGCCGGCCACTCAGGGCCATAGGCCCCTGGAAAAAAAAAGACCAGCCCTTTTCCCAGGGAAAAGAAAAGCGGCAGCCCAGGTTCCTGATGTCAGTTTGTAGGGTTCCCTTGGGACTGTCAGGGCAGCACAGGTTCGCGGTGGGGGCAGGTTGGGTCTTCAACACATCCTTGATCCTTCCGATTTTTGGAGGTAGCCGGCCACTCAGGGCCATAGCCCCTGGAAAAAAAGACCAGCCCTTTTCCCTGGGAAAGAAAATGGCCACCCCAGGTTCCTGATGTCAGTTTGTAGGGTTCCCTTGGGACTGCCAGGGCAGCACAGATTTGCAGTGGGGGCTGGTTGGGTCTTCGACACATACTTGTTCGTTCCGATTTTTTGGAGCTGGCTGGCCACTGAGGGCCACAGGCCCCTGGAGACAAAGTCCGGCCCTTTTCCTTGGGAAAGAAAAGGGGCCAGCCCAGGTTCCTGATGTCAGTTTGTAGGGTTCCCTTGGGACTGTCAGGGCAGCACAGGTTTGCGGTGGGGGCAGGTTGGGCCTTCAACACATCCTTGATCCTTCCGATTTTTGGAGGTAGCCGGCCACTCAGGGCCATAGGCCCCTGGAAAAAAAGACCAGCCCTTTTCCCTGGGAAAGAAAAGTGGCCAGCCCAGGTTCCTGATGTCAGTTTGTAGGGTTCCCTTGGGACTGTCAGGGCAGCACAGGTTTGAGGTGGGGGCATGTTGGGTCTTCGACACATCCGTGATCGTTCCGATTTTTTGGAGGCAGCCAACCACTCGGGGGCGCTGGCCCCTGGAGACAAAGTCCGGCCCTTTTCCCTGGGAAAGAAAAGGGACCAGCCCAGGTTCCTGATGTCAGTTTGCAGGGTTCCCTTGGGACTGTCAGGGCAGCACAGGTTTGAGGTGGGGGCATGCTGGGTTTGGGGCACATCCTTGTTAATTTTGATTTTTTGGAGGTCGCTGGCAGGTGCGGGCCACAGGCCCCCGGAGACAAAGACCGGCCCTTTTCCCTGGGAAAGAAAAGTGGCCAGACCAGGTTCCTGATGTCAGTTTGTAGGGTTCCCTTGGGACTGTCAGGGCAGCACAGGTTTGCGGTGGGGGCAGGTTGGGTCTTCAACACATCCTTGATCGTTCCGATTTTTGGAGGCAGCCGGCCACTCAGGGCCATAGGCCCCTGAAAAAAAAAAGACCAGCCCTTTTCCCAGGGAAAAGAAAAGGGGCAGCCCAGGTTCCTGATGTCATTTTGTAGGGTTCTATTGGGACTGTCAGGGAAGCAGAGGATTGCGGTAGGGGCAGGTTGGGTCTTCAACACATCCTTGATCGTTCCGATTTTTGGAGGCAGCCGGCCACTCAGGGCCATAGGCCCCTGGAAAAAAAGACCAGCCCTTTTCCCTGGGAAAAAAAAGTGGCCACCCCAGGTTCCTGATGTCAGTTTGCAGGGTTCCCTTGGGACTGTCAGGGCAGCACAGGTTTGAGGTGGGGGCATGCTGGGTTTGGGGCACATCCTTGTAAATTTTGATTTTTTGGCGGTCGCTGGCCGGTGCGGGCCACAGGCCCCCGGAGACAAAGACCGGCCCTTTTCCCTGGGAAAGAAAATTGGCCAGACCAGGTTCCTGATGTCAGCTTGTAGGGTTCCCTTGGGACTGTCAGGGCAGCACAGGTTTGCGGTGGGGGCAGGTTGGGTCTTCACCACATCCTTGATCGTTCCGATTTTCGGAGGCAGCCGGCCACTCAGGGCCATAGGCCCCTGGAAAAAAAGACCAGCCCTTTTCCCTGGGAAAGAAAAGTGGTTAACCCAGGTTCCTGATGTCAGTTTGTAGGGTTCCCTTGGGACTGCCAGGGCAGCACAGATTTGCAGTGGGGGCTGGTTGGGTCTTCGACACATACTTGTTCGTTCCGATTTTTTGGAGCTGGCTGGCCACTGAGAGGCCACAGGCCCCTGGAGACAAAGTCCGGCCCTTTTCCTTGGGAAAGAAAAGGGGCCAGCCCAGGTTCCTGATGTCAGTTTGTAGGGTTCCCTTGGGACTGTCAGGGCAGCACAGGTTTGCGGTGGGGGCAGGTTGGGCCTTCAACACATCCTTGATCGTTCCGATTTTTGGAGGTAGCCGGCCACTCAGGGCCATAGGCCCCTGGAAAAAAGACCAGCCCTTTTCCCTGGGAAAGGAAAGTGGCCAGCCCAGGTTCCTGTTGTCAGTTTGTAGGGTTCCCTTGGGGCGGTCAGGGCAGCACAGGTTTGAGGTGGGGGCATGTTGGGTCTTCGTCACATCCGTGATCGTTCCGATTTTTTGGAGGCAGCCAACCACTCAGGGGCGCTGGCCCCTGGAGACAAAGACCGTCCCTTTTCCCTGGGAAAGAAAAGGGACCAGCCCAGGTTCCTGATGTCAGTTTGCAGGGTTCCCTTGGGACTGTCAGGGCAGCACAGGTTTGAGGTGGGGGCATGCTGGGTTTGGGGCACATCCTTGTTAATTTTGATTTTTTGGAGGTCGCTGGCAGGTGCGGGCCACAGGCCCCCGGAGACAAAGACCGGCCCTTTTCCCTGGGAAAGAAAATTGGCCAGACCAGGTTCCTGATGTCAGCTTGTAGGGTTCCCTTGGGACTGTCAGGGCAGCACAGGTTTGCGGTGGGGGCAGGTTCGGTCTTCAACACATCCTTGATCGTTCCGATTTTCGGAGGCAGCCGGCCACTCAGGGCCATAGGCCCCTGGAAAAAAAGACCAGCCCTTTTCCCTGGGAAAGAAAAGTGGTTAACCCAGGTTCCTGATGTCAGTTTGTAGGGTTCCCTTGGGACTGCCAGGGCAGCACAGATTTGCAGTGGGGGCTGGTTGGGTCTTCGACACATACTTGTTCGTTCCGATTTTTTGGAGCTGGCTGGCCACTGAGCGGCCACAGGCCCCTGGAGACAAAGTCCGGCCCTTTTCCTTGGGAAAGAAAAGGGGCCAGCCCAGGTTCCTGATGTCAGTTTGTAGGGTTCCCTTGGGACTGTCAGGGCAGCACAGGTTTGCGGTGGGGGCAGGTTGGGCCTTCAACACATCCTTGATCCTTCCGATTTTTGGAGGTAGCCGGCCACTCAGGGCCATAGGCCCCTGGAAAAAAAGACCAGCCCTTTTCCCTGGGAAAAAAAAGTGGCCAGCCCAGGTTCCTGATGTCAGTTTGTAGGGTTCCCTTGGGACGGTCAGGGCAGCACAGGTTTGAGGTGGGGGCATGTTGGGTCTTCGACACATCCGTGATCGTTCCGATTTTTTGGAGGCAGCCAACCACTCAGGGGCGCTGGCCCCTGGAGACAAAGACCGTCCCTTTTCCCTGGGAAAGAAAAGGGACCAGCCCAGGTTCCTGATGTCAGTTTGCAGGGTTCCCTTGGGACTGTCAGGGCAGCACAGGTTTGAGGTGGGGGCATGCTGGGTTTGGGGCACATCCTTGTTAATTTTGATTTTTTGGAGGTCGCTGGCCGGTGCGGGCCACAGGCCCCCGGAGACAAAGACCGGCCCTTTTCCCTGGGAAAGAAAAGTGGCCAGACCAGGTTCCTGATGTCAGTTTGTAGGGTTCCCTTGGGACTGTCAGGGCAGCACAGGTTTGCGGTGGGGGTAGGTTGGGGTCTTAAACACATCCTTGATCGTTCTGATTTTTGGAGGCAGCTGGCCACTCAGGGCCATAGGCCCCTGGAAAAAAAAAGACCAGCCCTTTTCCCAGGGAAAAGAAAAGGGGCAGCCCAGGTTCCTGATGTCATTTTGTAGGGTTCCCTTGGGACTGTCAGGGCAGCAGAGGTTTGCGGTGGGGTCAGGTTGGGCCATCAACACATCCTTGATCCTTCCGATTTTTGGAGGTAGCCGGCCACTCAGGGCCATAGGCCCCTGGAAAAAAAGACCAGCCCTTTTCCCTGGGAAAAAAAAGTGACCACCCCAGGTTCCTGATGTCAGTTTGTAGGGTTCCCTTGGGACTGTCAGGGCAGCACAGGTTTGAGGTGGGGGCATGTTGGGTCTTTGACACATCCTTGATCGTTCCGATTTTTTGGAGGCAGCCAACCACTCGGGGGGGCTGGCCCCTGGAGAAAAAGACCGTCCCTTTTCTCTGGGAAAGAAAAGTGGCCACACCAGGTTCCTGATGTCAGTTTGCAGGGTTCCCTTGGGACTTTCAGGGCAGCACAGGTTTGAGGTGGGGGCATGCTGGGTTTGGGGCACATCCTTGTTAATTTTGATTTTTTGGAGGTCGCTGGCCGGTGCGGGCCACAGGCCCCCGGAGACAAAGACCGGCCCTTTTCCCTGGGAAAGAAAAGTGGCCAGACCAGGTTCCTGATGTCAGTTTGTAGGGTTCCCTTGGGACTGTCAGGGCAGCACAGGTTTGCGGTGGGGGCAGGTTGGGTCTTCAACACATCCTTGATCGTTCCGATTTTTGGAGGCAGCCGGCCACTCAGGGCCATAGGCCCCTGGAAAAAAAAAGACCAGCCCTTTTCCCAGGGAAAAGAAAAGTGGCAGCCCTGGTTCCTGATGTCAGTTTGTAGGGTTCCCTTGGGACTGTCAGGGCAGCACAGGTTTGAGGTGGGGGCAGGTTGGGTCTTCAACACATCCTTGATCGTTCCGATTTTTGGAGGCAGCCGGCCACTCAGGGCCATAGGCCCCTGGAAAAAAAGACCAGCCCTTTTCCCTGGGAAAGAAAAGTGGTTTACCCAGGTTCCTGATATCAGTTTGTAGGGTTCCCTTGGGACCGCCAGGGCAGCACAGATTTGCGGTTAGGGCTGGTTGGGTCTTCGACACATACTTGTTCGTTCCGATTTTTTGGAGCTGGCTGGCCACTGAGGGCCACAGGCCCCTGGAGACAAAGTCCGGCCCTTTTCCCTGTGAACGAAAAGTGGCCACGCCAGGTTCCTGATGTGTTTGCAGGGTTCCCTTGGGACTGTCAGGGCAGCACAGGTTTGAGGCGGGGGCAGGTTGGGTCTTCAACACATCCTTGATCGTTCCGATTTTTGGAGGTAGCCGGCCACTCAGGGCCATAGGCCCCTGGAAAAAAAGACCAGCCCTTTTCCCTGGGAAAAAAAAGTGGCCACCCCAGGTTCCTGATGTCAGTGTGCAGGGTTCCCTTGGGACTGTCAGGGCAGCACAGGTTTGAGGTGGGGGCATGCTGGGTTTGGGGCACATCCTTGTTAATTTTGATTTTTTGGAGGTCGCTGGCGGATGCGGGCCACAGGCCCCCGGAGACAAAGACCGGCCCTTTTCCCTGGGAAAGAAAAGTGGCCAGACCAGGTTCCTGATGTCAGTTTGTATGGTTCCCTTGGGACTGTCAGGGCAGCACAGGTTTGCGGTGGGGGCAGGTTCGGTCTTAAACACATCCTTGATCGTTCCGATTTTTGGAGGCAGCCGGCCACTCAGGGCCATAGGCCCCTGGAAAAAAAAAGACCAGCCCTTTTCCCAGGGAAAAGAAAAGCGGCAGCCCAGGTTCCTGATGTCAGTTTGTAGGGTTCCCTTGGGACTGTCAGGGCAGCACAGGTTCGCGGTGGGGGCAGGCTGGGTCTTCAACACATCCTTGATCCTTCCGATTTTTGGAGGGAGCCGGCCACTCAGGGCCATAGGCCCCTGGAAAAAAAAAGACCAGCCATTTTCCTTGGGGAAAAAAAAGTGGCCACCCCAGGTTCCTGATGTCAGTTTGTAGGGTTCCCTTGGGACTGCCAGGGCAGCACAGGTTTGAGGTGGGGGCATGTTGGGACTTCGACACATCCTTGATCGTTCTGATTTTTTGGAGGCAGCCAACCACTCAGGGGCGCAGGCCCCTGGAGACAAAGACCGTCCCTTTTCCTTGGGAAAGAAAAGTGGCCACGCCAGGTTCCTGATGTGTTTGAAGGGTTCCCTTGGGACTGTCAGGGCAGCACAGGTTTGAGGTGGGGGCAGGTTGGGTCTTCAACACATCCTTGATCGTTCCGATTTTTGGAGGTAGCCGGCCACTCAGGGCCATAGGCCCCTGGAAAAAAAGACCAGCCCTTTTCCCTGGGAAAAAAAAGTGGCCACCCCAGGTTCCTGATGTCAGTTTGCAGGGTTCCCTTGGGACTGTCAGGGCAGCACAGGTTTGCGGTGGGGGCATGCTGGGTTTGGGGCACATCCTTGTTAATTTTGATTTTTTGGAGGTCGCTGGCCGGTGCGGGCCACAGGCCTCCGGAGACAAAGACCGGCCCTTTTCCCTGGGAAAGAAAAGTGGCCAGACCAGGTTCCTGATGTCAGTTTGTAGGGTTCCCTTGGGACTGTCAGGGCAGCACAGGTTTGCAGTGGGGGCAGGTTGGGTCTTAAACACATCCTTGATCGTTCCGATTTTTGGAGGCAGCCGGCCACTCAGGGCCATAGGCCCCTGGAAAAAAAGACCAGCCCTTTTCCCTGGGAAAGAAAAGTGGTTAACCCAGGTTCCTGATGTCAGTTTGTAGGGTTCCCTTGGGACTGCCAGGGCAGCACAGATTTGCAGTGGGGGCTGGTTGGGTCTTCGACACATACTTGTTCGTTCCGATTTTTTGGAGCTGGCTGGCCACTGAGGGCCACAGGCCCCTGGAGACAAAGTCCGGCCCTTTTCCCTGGGAAAGAAAAGGGGCCAGCCCAGGTTCCTGATGTCAGTTTGTAGGGTTCCCTTGGGACTGTCAGGGCAGCACAGGTTTGCGGTGGGGGCAGGTTGGGCCTTCAACACATCCTTGATCCTTCCGATTTTTGGAGGTAGCCGGCCACTCAGGGCCATAGGCCCCTGGAAAAAAAGACCAGCCCTTTTCCCTGGGAAAGAAAAGTGGCCAGCCCAGGTTCCTGATGTCAGTTTGTAGGGTTCCCTTGGGACTGTCAGGGCAGCACAGGTTTGAGGTGGGGGCATGTTGGGTCTTCGACACATCCGTGATCGTTCCGATTTTTTGGAGGCAGCCAACCACTCGGGGGCGCTGGCCCCTGGAGACAAAGACCGTCCCATTTCCCTGGGAAAGAAAAGGGACCAGCCCAGGTTCCTGATGTCAGTTTGTAGGGTTCCCTTGGGACTGTCAGGGCAGCACAGGTTTGAGGTGGGGGCATGCTGGGTTTGGGGCACATCCTTGTTAATTTTGATTTTTTGGAGGTCGCTGGCGGGTGCGGGCCACAGGCCCCCGGAGACAAAGACCGGCCCTTTTCCCTGGGAAAGAAAAGTGACCAGACCAGGTTCCTGATGTCAGTTTGTAGGGTTCCCTTGGGACTGTCAGGGCAGCACAGGTTTGCGGTGGGGGCAGGTTGGGTCTTAAACACATCCTTGATCGTTCCGATTTTTGGAGGCAGCCGGCCACTCAGGGCCATAGGCCCCTGGAAAAAAAAAGACCAGCCCTTTTCCCAGGGAAAAGAAAAGCGGCAGCCCAGGTTCCTGATGGCAGTTTGTAGGGTTCCCTTGGGACTGTCAGGGCAGCAGAGGTTTGCGGTGGGGTCAGGTTGGGCCATCAACACATCCTTGATCCTTCCGATTTTTGGAGGTAGCCGGCCACTCAGGGCCATAGGCCCCTGGAAAAAAAGACCAGCCCTTTTCCCTGGGAAAAAAAAGTGACCACCCCAGGTTCCTGATGTCAGTTTGTAGGGTTCCCTTGGGACTGTCAGGGCAGCACAGGTTTGAGGTGGGGGCATGTTGGGTCTTTGACACATCCTTGATCGTTCCGATTTTTTGGAGGCAGCCAACCACTCGGGGCGCTGGCCCCTGGAGACAAAGACCGTCCCTTTTCCCTGGGAAAGAAAAGTGGCCACGCCAGGTTCCTGATGTCAGTTTGCAGGGTTCCCTTGGGACTTTCAGGGCAGCAGAGGTTTGCGGTGGGGTCAGGTTGGGCCATCAACACATCCTTGATCCTTCCGATTTTTGGAGGTAGCCGGCCACTCAGGGCCATAGGCCCCTGGAAAAAAAGACCAGCCCTTTTCCCTGGGAAAAAAAAGTGACCACCCCAGGTTCCTGATGTCAGTTTGTAGGGTTCCCTTGGGACTGTCAGGGCAGCACAGGTTTGCGGTGGGGGCAGGTTGCGTCTTAAACACATCCTTGATCGTTCCGATTTTTGGAGGCAGCCGGCCACTCAGGGCCATAGGCCCCTGGAAAAAAAGACCAGCCCTTTTCCCTGGGAAAGAAAAGTGGTTAACCCAGGTTCCTGATGTCAGTTTGTAGGGTTCCCTTGGAACTGCCAGGGCAGCACAGATTTGCCGTTAGGGCTGGTTGGGTCTTCGACACATACTTGTTCGTTCCGATTTTTTGGAGCTGGCTGGCCACTGAGGGCCACAGGCCCCTGGAGACAAAGACCGGCCCTTTTCCCTGGGAGAAAAAAGTGGCCACGCCAGGTTCTTGATGTGTTTGAAGGGTTCCCTTGGGACTGTCAGGGCAGCACAGGTTTGAGGTGGGGGCAGGTTGGGTCTTCAACACATCCTTGATCGTTCCGATTTTTGGAGGTAGCCGGCCACTCAGGGCCATAGGCCCCTGGAAAAAAAGACCAGCCCTTTTCCCGGGGAAAAAAAAGTGGCCACCCCAGGTTCCTGATGTCAGTTTGTAGGGTTCCCTTGGGACTGTCAGGGCAGCACAGGTTTGCTGTGGGCGCAGGTTGGGTCTTAAACACATCCTTGATCGTTCCGATTTTTGGAGGCAGCCGGCCACTCAGGGCCATAGGCCCCTGGAAAAAAAAAGACCAGCCCTTTTCCCAGGGAAAAGTAAAGCGGCAGCCCAGGTTCCTGATGTCAGTTTGTAGGGTTCCCTTGGGACTGTCAGGGCAGCACAGGTTCGCGGTGGGGGCAGGTTGGGTCTTCAACACATCCTTGATCGTTCCGATTTTTGGAGGCAGCCGGCCACTCAGGGCCATAGGGCCCTGGAAAAAAAGACCAGCCCTTTTCCCTGGGAAAGAAAAGTGGTTAACCCAGGTTCCTAATGTCAGTTTGTAAGGTTCCCTTGGGACTGTCAGGGCAGCACAGGTTTGAGGTGGGGGCATGTTGGGTCTTCGACACATCCTTGATCGTTCCGATTTTTTGGAGGCAGCCAACCACTCGGGGGCGCTGGCCCCTGGAGACAAAGTCCGTCCCTTTTCTCTGGGAAAGAAAAGTGGCCACGCCAGGTTCCTGATGTCAGTTTGCAGGGTTCCCTTGGGACTTTCAGGGCCGCACAGGTTTGAGGTGGGGGCATGCTGGGTTTGGGGCACATCCTTGTTAATTTTGATTTTTTGGAGGTCGCTGGCCGGTGCGGGCCACAGGCCCCCGGAGACAAAGACCGGCCCTTTTCCCTGGGAAAGAAAAGTGGCCAGACCAGCTTCCTGATGTCAGTTTGTAGGGTTCCCTTGGGACTGTCAGGGCAGCACAGGTTTGCGGTGGGGGCAGGTTGGGTCTTCGACACATCCTTGATCGTTTGGATTTTTGGAGGCAGCCGGCCACTCAGGGCCATAGGCCCCTGGAAAAAAAGACCAGCCCTTTTCCCTGGAAAGAAAAGTGGTTAACCCAGGTTCCTGATATCAGTTTGTAGGGTTCCCTTGGGACTGCCAGGGCAGCACAGATTTGCGGTTAGGGCTGGTTGGGTCTTCGACACATACTTGTTCGTTCCGATTTTTTGGAGCTGGCTGGCCACTGAGGGCCACAGGCCCCTGGAGACAAAGTCCGGCCCTTTTCCCTGGGAACGAAAAGTGGCCACGCCAGGTTCCTAATGTGTTTGCAGGGTTCCCTTGGGACTGTCAGGGCAGCACAGGTTTGAGGTGGGGGCAGGTTGGGTCTTCAACACATCCTTGATCGTTCCGATTTTTGGAGGTAGCCGGCCACTCAGGGCCATAGGCCCCTGGAAAAAAAGACCAGCCCTTTTCCCTGGGAAAAAAAAGTGGCCACCCCAGGTTCCTGATGTCAGTGTGCAGGGTGCCCTTGGGACTGTCAGGGCAGCACAGGTTTGAGGTGGGGGCATGCTGGGTTTGGGGCACATCCTTGTTAAATTTGATTTTTTGGAGGTCGCTGGCCGGTGCGGGCCACAGGCCCCCGGAGACAAAGACCGGCCCTTTTCCCTGGGAAAGAAAAGTGGCCAGACCAGGTTCCTGATGTCAGTTTGTAGGGTTCCCTTGGGACTGCCAGGGCAGCACAGATTTGCGGTTAGGGCTGGTTGGGTCTTCGACACATACTTGTTCGTTCCGATTTTTTGGAGCTGGCTGGCCCCTGAGGGCCACAGGCCCCTGGAGACAAAGTCCGGCCCTTTTCCCTGGGAACGAAAAGTGGCCACGCCAGGTTCCTGATGTGTTTGCAGGGTTCCCTTGGGACTGTCAGGGCAGCACAGGTTTGAGGTGGGGGCAGGTTGGGTCTTCAACACATCCTTGATCGTTCCGATTTTTGGAGGTAGCCGGCCACTCAGGGCCATAGGCCCCTGGAAAAAAAGACCAGCCCTTTTCCCTGGGAAAAAAAAGTGGCCACCCCAGGTTCCTGATGTCAGTGTGCAGGGTGCCCTTGGGACTGTCAGGGCAGCACAGGTTTGAGGTGGGGGCATGTTGGGTCTTCGACACATCCTTGATCGTTCCGATTTTTTGGAGGCAGCCAACCACTCGGGGGCGCTGGCCCCTGGAGACAAAGTCCGTCCCTTTTCTCTGGGAAAGAAAAGTGGCCACGCCAGGTTCCTGATGTCAGTTTGCAGGGTTCCCTTGGGACTTTCAGGGCCGCACAGGTTTGAGGTGGGGGCATGCTGGGTTTGGGGCACATCCTTGTTAATTTTGATTTTTTGGAGGTCGCTGGCCGGTGCGGGCCACAGGCCCCCGGAGACAAAGACCGGCCCTTTTCCCTGGGAAAGAAAAGTGGCCAGACCAGCTTCCTGATGTCAGTTTGTAGGGTTCCCTTGGGACTGTCAGGGCAGCACAGGTTTGCGGTGGGGGCAGGTTGGGTCTTCGACACATCCTTGATCGTTTGGATTTTTGGAGGCAGCCGGCCACTCAGGGCCATAGGCCCCTGGAAAAAAAGACCAGCCCTTTTCCCTGGGAAAGAAAAGTGGTTAACCCAGGTTCCTGATGTCAGTTTGTAGGGTTCCCTTGGGACTGCCAGGGCAGCACAGATTTGCGGTTAGGGCTGGTTGGGTCTTCGACACATACTTGTTCGTTCCGATTTTTTGGAGCTGGCTGGCCACTGAGGGCCACAGGCCCCTGGAGACAAAGACCGGCCCTTTTCCCTGGGAGAAAAAAGTGGCCACGCCAGGTTCTTGATGTGTTTGAAGGGTTCCCTTGGGACTGTCAGGGCAGCACAGTTTTGCGGTGGGGGCAGGTTGGGTCTTAAACACATCCTTGATCGTTCCGATTTTTGGAGGCAGCCGGCCACTCAGGGCCATAGGCCCCTAGAAAAAAAAAGACCAGCCCTTTTCCCAGGGAAAAGTAAAGCGGCAGCCCAGGTTCCTGATGTCAGTTTGTAGGGTTCCCTTGGGACTGTCAGGGCAGCACAGGTTCGCGGTGGGGGCAGGTTGGGTCTTCAACACATCCTTGATCGTTCCGATTTTTTGAGGCAGCCGGCCACTCAGGGCCATAGGCCCCTGGAAAAAAAGACCAGCCCTTTTCCCTGGGAAAGAAAAGTGGTTAACCCAGGTTCCTAATGTCAGTTTGTAGGGTTCCCTTGGGACTGTCAGGGCAGCACAGGTTTGAGGTGGGGGCATGTTGGGTCTTCGACACATCCTTGATCGTTCCGATTTTTTGGAGGCAGCCAACCACTCGGGGGCGCTGGCCCCTGGAGACAAAGTCCGTCCCTTTTCTCTGGGAAAGAAAAATGGCCACGCCAGGTTCCTGATGTGTTTGCAGGGTTCCCTTGGGACTGTCAGGGCAGCACAGGTTTGAGGTGGGGGCAGGTTGAGTCTTCAACACATCCTTGATCGTTCCGATTTTTGGAGGTAGCCGGCCACTCAGGGCCATAGGCCCCTGGAAAAAAAGACAGGCCCTTTTCCCTGGGAAAAAAAAGTGGCCACCCCAGGTTCCTGATGTCAGTGTGTAGGGTTCCCTTGGGACTGTCAGGGCAGCACAGGTTTGAGGTGGGGGCATGCGGGGTTTGGGGCACATCCTTGTTAATTTTGATTTTTTGGAGGTCGCTGGCGGGTGCGGGCCACAGGCCCCCGGAGACAAAGACCGGCCCTTTTCCTGGGAAAGAAAAGTGGCCAGACCAGGTTCCTGATGTCAGTTTGTAGGGTTCCCTTGGGACTGTCAGGGCAGCACAGGTTTGAGGTGGGGGCATGTTGGGTTTGGGGCACATCCTTGTAAATTTTGATTTTTTGGCGGTCGCTGGCCGGTGCGGGCCACAGGCCCCCGGAGACAAAGACCGGCCCTTTTCCCTGGGAAAGAAAATTGGCCAGACCAGGTTCCTGATGTCAGTTTGTAGCGTTCCCTTGGGACTGTCAGGGCAGCACAGGTTTGCGGTGGGGGCAGGTTGGGTCTTCAACACATCCTTTGATCGTTCCGATTTTCGGAGGCAGCCGGCCACTCAGGGCCATAGGCCCCTGGAAAAAAAGACCAGCCCTTTTCCTGGGAAAGAAAAGTGGTTAACCCAGGTTCCTGATGTCAGTTTGTAGGGTTCCCTTGGGACTGCCAGGGCAGCACAGATTTGCGGTGGGGGCTGGTTGGGTCTTCGACACATACTTGTTCGTTCCGATTTTTTGGAGCTGGCTGGCCACTGAGGGCCACAGGCCCCTGGAGACAAAGACCGGCCTTTTCCCTGGGAGAGAAAAGTGGCCACGCCAGGTTCCTGATGTGTTTGAAGGGTTCCCTTGGGACTGTCAGGGCAGCACAGGTTTGAGGTGGGGGCATGCGGGGTTTGGGGCACATCCTTGTTAATTTTGATTTTTTGGAGGTCGCTGGCGGGGTGCGGGCCACAGCCCCCGGAGACAAAGACCGGCCCTTTTCCCTGGGAAAGAAAAGTGGCCAGACCAGGTTCCTGATGTCAGTTTGTAGGGTTCCCTTGGGACTGTCAGGGCAGCACAGGTTTGAGGTGGGGGCATGTTGGGTTTGGGGCACATCCTTGTAAATTTTGATTTTTTGGCGGTCGCTGGCCGGTGCGGGCCACAGGCCCCCGGAGACAAAGACCGGCCCTTTTCCCTGGGAAAGAAAATTGGCCAGACCAGGTTCCTGATGTCAGTTTGTAGCGTTCCCTTGGGACTGTCAGGGCAGCACAGGTTTGCGGTGGGGGCAGGTTGGGTCTTCAACACATCCTTGATCGTTCCGATTTTCGGAGGCAGCCGGCCACTCAGGGCCATAGGCCCCTGGAAAAAAAGACCAGCCCTTTTCCCTGGGAAAGAAAAGTGGTTAACCCAGGTTCCTGATGTCAGTTTGTAGGGTTCCCTTGGGACTGCCAGGGCAGCACAGATTTGCGGTGGGGGCTGGTTGGGTCTTCGACACATACTTGTTCGTTCCGATTTTTTGGAGCTGGCTGGCCACTGAGGGCCACAGGCCCCTGGAGACAAAGACCGGCCCTTTTCCCTGGGAGAGAAAAGTGGCCACGCCAGGTTCCTGATGTGTTTGAAGGGTTCCCTTGGGACTGTCAGGGCAGCACAGGTTTGAGGTGGGGGCAGGTTGGGTCTTCAACACATCCTTGATCGTTCCGATTTTTTGAGGTAGCCGGCCACTCAGGGCCATAGGCCCCTGGAAAAAAAGACCAGCCCTTTTCCCTGGGAAAAAAAAGTGGCCACCCCAGGTTCCTGATGTCAGTTTGCAGGGTTCCCTTGGGACTGTCAGGGCAGCACAGGTTTGCGGTGGGGGCATGCTGGGTTTGGGGCACATCCTTGTTAATTTTGATTTTTTGGAGGTCGCTGGCCGGTGCGGGCCACAGGCCCCCGGAGACAAAGACCGGCCCTTTTCCCTGGGAAAGAAAAGTGGCCAGACCAGGTTCCTGATGTCAGTTTGTAGGGTTCCCTTGGGACTGTCAGGGCAGCACAGGTTTGCGGTGGGGGCATGTTGGGTCTTCGACACATCCTTGATCGTTCTGATTTTTTGGAGGCAGCCAGCCACTCAGGGGCGCAGGCCCCTGGAAAAAAAAGACCAGCCCTTTTCCCAGGGAAAAGAAAAGGGGCAGCCCTGGTTCCTGATGTCATTTTGTAGGGTTCCTTTGGGACTGTCAGGGCAGCACAGGTTTGCGGTGGGGTCAGGTTGGGCCATCAACACATCCTTGATCCTTCCGATTTTTGGAGGTAGCCGGCCACTCAGGGCCATAGGCCCCTGGAAAAAAAGACCAGCCCTTTTCCCTGGGAAAAAAAAGTGACCACGCCAGGTTCCTGATGTCAGTTTGTAGGGTTCCCTTGGGACTGTCAGGGCAGCACAGGTTTGAGGTGGGGGCATGCTGGGTTTGGGGCACATCCTTGTTAATTTTGATTTTTTGGAGGTCGCTGGCCGGTGCGGGCCACAGGCCCCCGGAGACAAAGACCGGCCCTTTTCCCTGGGAAAGAAAATTGGCCAGACCAGGTTCCTGATGTCAGTTTGTAGCGTTCCCTTGGGACTGTCAGGGCAGCACAGGTTTGCGGTGGGGGCAGGTTGGGTCTTAAACACATCCTTGATCGTTCCGATTTTTGGAGGCAGCCGGCCACTCAGGGCCATAGGCCCCGGGAAAAAAAGACCAGCCCTTTTCCCTGGGAAAGAAAAGTGGTTAACCCAGGTTCCTGATATCAGTTTGTAGGGTTCCCTTGGGACTGCCAGGGCAGCACAGATTTGCGGTTAGGGCTGGTTGGGTCTTCGACACATACTTGTTCGTTCCGATTTTTTGGAGCTGGCTGGCCACTGAGGGCCACAGGCCCCTGGAGACAAAGTCCGGCCCTTTTCCCTGGGAATGAAAAGTGGCCACGCCAGGTTCCTGATGTGTTTGCAGGGTTCCCTTGGGACTGTCAGGGCAGCACAGGTTTGAGGTGGGGGCAGGTTGGGTCTTCAACACATCCTTGATCGTTCCGATTTTTGGAGGCAGCCGGCCACTCAGGGCCATAGGCCCCTGGAAAAAAAAAGACCAGCCCTTTTCCCACGGAAAAGAAAAGGTGCAGCCCAGGTTCCTGATGTCAGTTTGTAGGGTTCCCTTGGGACTGTCAGGGCAGCACAGGTTTGCGGTGGGGGTAGGTTGGGGTCTTTAACACATCCTTGATCGTTCCGATTTTTGGAGGCAGCTGGCCACTCAGGGCCATAGGCCCCTGGAAAAAAAGACCAGCCCTTTTCCCTGGGAAAGAAAAGTGGTTAACCCAGGTTCCTGATGTCAGTTTGTAGGGTTCCCTTGGGACTGCCAGGGCAGCACAGATTTGCGGTGGGGGCTGGTTGGGTCTTCGACACATACTTGTTCGTTCCGATTTTTTGGAGCTGGCTGGCCACTGAGGGCCACAGGCCCTGGAGACAAAGACCGGCCCTTTTCCCTGGGAGAGAAAAGTGGCCACGCCAGGTTCCTGATGTGTTTGAAGGGTTCCCTTGGGACTGTCAGGGCAGCACAGGTTTGAGGTGGGGGCAGGTTGGGTCTTCAACACATCCTTGATCGTTCCGATTTTTTGAGGTAGCCGGCCACTCAGGGCCATAGGCCCCTGGAAAAAAAGACCAGCCCTTTTCCCTGGGAAAAAAAAGTGGCCACCCCAGGTTCCTGATGTCAGTTTGTAGGGTTCCCTTGGGACTGTCAGGGCAGCACAGGTTTGAGGTGGGGGCAGGTTGGGTCTTCAACACATCCTTGATCGTTCCGATTTTTGGAGGCAGCCGGCCACTCAGGGCCATAGGCCCCTGGAAAAAAAGACCAGCCCTTTTCCCTGGGAAAGAAAAGTGGTTAACCCAGGTTCCTGATGTCAGTTTGTAGGGTTCCCTTGGGACTGCCAGGGCAGCACAGATTTGCGGTGGGGGCATGTTGGGTCTTCGACACATACTTGTTCGTTCCGATTTTTTGGAGCTGGCTGGCCACTGAGGGCCACAGGACCCTGGAGACAAAGTCCGGCCCTTTTCCCTAGGAAAGAAAAGGGGCCGGCTCAGGTTCCTGATGTCAGTCTTTAGGGTTCCCTTGGGACTGTCAGGGCAGCACAGGTTTGCGGTGGGGGCAGGTTGGACCTTCAACACATCCTTGATCCTTCCGATTTTTGGAGGTAGCCGGCCACTCAGGGCCATAGGCCCCTGGAAAAAAAGACCAGCCCTTTTCCCTGGGAAAGAAAAGTGGCCAGCCCAGGTTCCTGATGTCAGTTTGTAGGGTTCCCTTGGGACTGTCAGGGCAGCACAGGTTTGAGGTGGGGGCAGGTTGGGTCTTCAACACATCCTTGATCGTTCCGATTTTTGGAGGTAGCCGGCCACTCAGGGCCATAGGCCCCTGGAAAAAAAGACCAGCCCTTTTCCCTGGGAAAAAAATGTGGCCACCCCAGGTTCCTGATGTCAGTTTGCAGGGTTCCCTTGGGACTGTCAGGGCAGCACAGGTTTGAGGTGGGGGCATGCTGGGTTTGGGGCACATCCTTGTTAATTTTGATTTTTTGGAGGTCGCTGGCGGGTGCGGGCCACAGGCCCCCGGAGACAAATACCGGCCCTTTTCCCTGGGAAAGAAAAGTGGCCAGACCAGGTTCCTGATGTCAGTTTGTAGGGTTCCCTTGGGACTGTCAGGGCAGCACAGGTTTGCGGTGGGGGCAGGTTGGGTCTTAAACACATCCTTGATCGTTCCGATTTTTGGAGGCAGCCGGCCACTCAGGGCCATAGGCCCCTGGAAAAAAAAAGACCAGCCCTTTTCCCACGGAAAAGAAAAGGTGCAGCCCAGGTTCCTGATGTCAGTTTGTAGGGTTCCCTTGGGACTGTCAGGGCAGCACAGGTTTGCGGTGGGGGTAGGTTGGGGTCTTTAACACATCCTTGATCGTTCCGATTTTTGGAGGCAGCCGGCCACTCAGGGCCATAGGCCCCTGGAAAAAAAAAGACCAGCCCTTTTCCCAGGGAAAAGAAAAGGGGCAGCCCAGGTTCCTGGTTCCTGATGTCATTTTGTAGGGTTCCCTTGGGACTGTCAGGGCAGCAGAGGTTTGCGGTGGGGTCAGGTTGGGCCATCAACACATCCTTGATCCTTCCGATTTTTGGAGGTAGCCGGCCACTCAGGGCCATAGGCCCCTGGAAAAAAAGACCAGCCCTTTTCCCTGGGAAAAAAAATTGACCAACCCAGGTTCCTGATGTCAGTTTGTAGGGTTCCCTTGGGACTGTCAGGGCAGCACATATTTTAAGGTGGGGGCATGTTGGGTCTTCGACACATCCTTGATCGTTCCGATTTTTTGGAGGCAAGCCAACCACTCAGGGGGCGCTGGCCCCTGGAGACAAAGACCGTCCCTTTTCCCTGGGAAAGAAAAGTGGCCAGACCAGGTTCCTGATGTCAGTTTGTAGGGTTCCCTTGGACTGTCAGGGCAGCACAGGTTTGCGGTGGGGGCAGGTTGGGTCTTCAACACATCCTTGATCGTTCCGATTTTTGGAGGCAGCCGGCCACTCAGGGCCATAGGCCCCTGGAAAAAAAAAAGACCAGCCCTTTTCCCAGGGAAAAGAAAAGGGGCAGCCCAGGTTCCTGATGTCATTTTGTAGGGTTCTATTGGGACTGTCAGGGCAGCAGAGTATTGCGGTGGGGCAGGTTGGGTCTTCAACACATCCTTGATCCTTCCGATTTTTGGAGGTAGCCGGCCACTCAGGGCCATAGGCCCCTGGAAAAAAAGACCAGCCCTTTTCTCTGGGAAAAAAAAGTGGCCCACCCCAGGTTCCTGATGTCAGTTTGTAGGGTTCCCTTGCGACTGTCAGGGCAGCACAGGTTTGCGGGTGGGGGCAGGTTGGGTCTTAAACGCATCCTTGATCGTTCCGATTTTTGGAGGCAGCCGGCCACTCAGGGCCATAGGCCCCTGGAAAAAAAGACCAGCCCTTTTCCCTGGGAAAGAAAAGTGGTAAACCCAGGTTCCTGATGTCAGTTTGTAGGGTTCCCTTGGGACTGTCAGGGCAGCACAGGTTTGAGGTGGGGGCAGGTTGGATCTTCGACACATCCTTGATCGTTCCGATTTTTTGGAGGCAGCCAACCACTCGGGGGCGCTGGCCCCTGGAGACAAAGACCGTCCCTTTTCTCTGGGAAAGAAAAGTGGCCACCCCAGGTTCCTGATGTCAGTTTGCAGGGTTCCCTTGGGACTTTCAGGGCAGCACAGGTTTGAGGGTGGGGGCATGCTGGGTTTGGGGCACATCCTTGTTAATTTTGATTTTTTGGAGGTCGCTGGCCGGTGCGGGCCACAGGCCCCCGGAGACAAAGACCGTCCCTTTTCCCTGGGAAAGAAAAGTGGCCAGACCAGGTTCCTGATGTCAGTTTTTAGGGTTCCCTTGGGACTGTCAGGGCAGCACAGGTTTGCGGTGGGGGCAGGTTGGGTCTTCAACACATCCTTGATCGTTCCGATTTTTGGAGGCAGCCGGCCACTCAGGGCCATAGGCCCCTGGAAAAAAAAAAGACCAGCCCTTTTCCCAGGGAAAAGAAAAGGGGCAGCCCAGGTTCCTGATGTCATTTTGTAGGGTTCTAATGGGACTGTCAGGGCAGCAGAGGATTGCGGTGGGGGCAGGTTGGGTCTTCAACACATCCTTGATCCTTCCGATTTTTGGAGGTAGCCGGCCACTCAGGGCCATAGGCCCCTGGAAAAAAAGACCAGCCCTTTTTCCCTGGGAAAAAAAAGTGGCCACCCCAGGTTCCTGATGTCAGTGTGCAGGGTTCCCTTGGGACTGTCAGGGCAGCACAGGTTTGAGGTGGGGGCATGTTGGGTCTTCGACACATCCTTGATCGTTCCGATTTTTTGGAGGCAGCCAACCACTCGGGGGCGCTGGCCCCTGGAGACAAAGACCGTCCCTTTCCTCTGGGAAAGAAAAGTGGCCACCCCCAGGTTCCTGATGTCAGTTTGCAGGGTTCCCTTGGGACTTTCAGGGCAGCACAGGTTTGAGGTGGGGGCATGCTGGGTTTGGGGCACATCCTTGTTAATTTTGATCTTTTTGGAGGTCGCTGGCCGGTGCAGGCCAAAGGCCCCCGGAGACAAAGACCGTCCCTTTTCCCTGGGAAAGAAAAAGTGGCCAGACCAGGTTCCTGATGTCAGTTTGTAGGGTTCCCTTTGGACTGTCAGGGCAGCACAGGTTTGAGGTGGGGGCAGGTTGGGTCTTCAACACATCCTTGATCGTTCCGATTTTTAGAGGTAGCCGGCCACTCAGGGCCATAGGCCCCTGGAAAATAAGACCAGCCCTTTTTCCCTGGGAAAAAAAAGTGGCCACCCCCAGGTTCCTGATGTCAGTTTGTAGGGTTCCCTTGGGACTGTCCGGGCAGCACAGGTTTGAGGTGGGAGCATGTTGGGTCTTCGACACATCCTTGATCGTTCCGATTTTTGGAGGTAGCCGGCCACTCAGGGGCGCAGGCCCCTGGAGACAAAGACCGTCCCTTTTCCTTGGGAAAGAAAAGTGCCACGCCAGGTTCCTGATGTCAGTTTGCAGGGTTCCCTTGGGACTGTCAGGACAGCACAGGTTTGAGGTGGGGGCAGGCTGGGTTTGGGGCACATCCTTGTAAATTTTGATTTTTTGGCGGTCGCTTGCCGGCGCGGGCCACAGGCCCCCGGAGACAAAGACCGGCCCTTTTCCCTGGGAAAGAAAATTGGCCAGACCAGGTTCCTGATGTCAGTTTGTAGGGTTCCCTTGGGACTGTCAGGGCAGCACAGGTTTGCGGTGGGGGCAGGTTGGGTCTTCAACACATCCTTGATCGTTCCGATTTTTGGAGGCAGCCGGCCACTCAGGGCCATAGGCCCCTGGAAAAAAAGACCAGACCCTTTTCCCTGGGAAAGAAAAGTGGTTAACCCTGGTTCCTGATGTCAGTTTGTAGGGTTCCCTTGGGACTGCCAGGGCAGCACAGATTTGCGGTGGGGGCATGTTGGGTCTTCGACACATACTTGTTCGTTCCAATTTTTTGGAGCTGGCTGGCCACTGAGGGCCACAGGACCCTGGAGACAAAGTCCGGCCCTTTTCCCTAGGAAAGAAAAGGGGCCGGCCCAGGTTCCTGATGTCAGTCTTTAGGGTTCCCTTGGGACTGTCAGGGCAGCACAGGTTTGCGGTGGGGGCAGGTTGGGCCTTCAACACATCCTTGATCCTTCCGATTTTTTGGAGGTAGCCGGCCACTCAGGGCCATAGGCCCCTGGAAAATAAGACCAGCCCTTTTCCCTGGGAAAAAAAAAGTGGCCACCCCAGGTTCCTGATGTCAGTTTGTAGGGTTCCCTTGGGACTGTCAGGGCAGCACAGGTTTGAGGTGGGGGCAGGTTGGGTCTTCAACAAATCCTTGATCGTTCCGATTTTTGGAGGTAGCCGGCCACTCAGGGCCATAGGCCCCTGGAAAAAAAGACCAGCCCTTTTCCCTGGGAAAAAAAATGTGGCCTACCCCAGGTTCCTGATGTCAGTTTGCAGGGTTCCCTTGGGACTGTCAGGGCAGCACAGGTTTGAGAGGTGGGGGCATGCTGGTTTGGGGCACATCCTTGTTAATTTTGATTTTTTGGAGGTCGCTGGCGGGTGCGGGCCACAGGCCCCCGGAGACAAATACCGGCCCTTTTCCCTGGGAAAGAAAAGTGGCCAGACCAGGTTCCTGATGTCAGTTTGTAGGGTTCCCTTGGGACTGTCAGGGCAGCACAGGTTTGCGGTGGGGGCAGGTTGGGTCTTAAACACATCCTTGATCGTTCCGATTTTTGGAGGCAGCCGGCCACTCAGGGCCATAGGCCCCTGGAAAAAAAAAGACCAGCCCTTTTCCCACGGAAAAGAAAAGGTGCAGCCCAGGTTCCTGATGTCAGTTTGTAGGGTTCCCTTGGGACTGTCAGGGCAGCACAGGTTTGCGGTGGGGGTAGGTTGGGGTCTTTAACACACCCTTGATCGTTCCGATTTTTGGAGGCAGCCGGCCACTCAGGGCCATAGCCCCTGGAAAAAAAAAGACCAGCCCTTTTCCCAGGGAAAAGAAAAGGGGCAGCCCAGGTTCCTGATGTCATTTTGTAGGGTTCCCTTGGGACCTGTCAGGGCAGCAGAGGTTTGCGGTGGGGTCAGGTTGGGCCATCAACACATCCTTGATCCTTCCGATTTTTGGAGGTAGCCGGCCACTCAGGGCCATAGGCCTCCTGGAAAAAAAGACCAGCCCTTTTCCCTGGGAAAAAAAAATTGACCAACCCAGGTTCCTGATGTCAGTTTGTAGGGTTCCCTTGGGACTGTCAGGGCAGCACATATTTTAAGGTGGGGGCATGTTGGGTCTTCGACACATCCTTGATCGTTCCGATTTTTTGGAGGCAGCCAACCACTCGGGGGCGCTGGCCCCTGGAGACAAAGACCGTCCCTTTTCCCTGGGAAAGAAAAGTGGCCAGACCAGGTTCCTGATGTCAGTTTGTAGGGTTCCCTTGGGACTGTCAGGGCAGCACAGGTTTGCGGTGGGGGCAGGTTGGGTCTTCAACACATCCTTGATCGTTCCGATTTTTGGAGGCAGCCGGCCACTCAGGGCCATAGGCCCCTGGAAAAAAAAAGACCAGCCCTTTTCCCAGGGAAAAGAAAAGGGGCAGCCCAGGTTCCTGATGTCATTTTGTAGGGTTCTATTGGGACTGTCAGGGCAGCAGAGTATTGCGGTGGGGGCAGGTTGGGTCTTCAACACATCCTTGATCCTTCCGATTTTTGGAGGTAGCCGGCCACTCAGGGCCATAGGCCCCTGGAAAAAAAGACCAGCCCCTTTTCTCTGGGAAAAAAAAGTGGCCACCCCAGGTTCCTGATGTCAGTTTGTAGGGTTCCCTTGCGACTGTCAGGCAGCACAGGTTTGCGGTGGGGGCAGGTTGGGTCTTAAACGCATCCTTGATCGTTCCGATTTTTGGAGGCAGCCGGCCACTCAGGGCCATAGGCCCCCGGAGACAAAGACCAAGCCCTTTTCCCTGGGAAAGAAAAGTGGTAAACCCAGGTTCCTGATGTCAGTTTGTAGGGTTCCCTTGGGACTGTCAGGGCAGCACAGGTTTGAGGTGGGGGCAGGTTGGATCTTCGACACATCCTTGATCGTTCCGATTTTTTGGAGGCAGCCAACCACTCGGGGGCGCTGGCCCCTGGAGACAAAGACCGTCCCTTTTCTCTGGGAAAGAAAAGTGGCCACCCCAGGTTCCTGATGTCAGTTTGCAGGGTTCCCTTGGGACTTTCAGGGCAGCACAGGTTTGAGGTGGGGGCATGCTGGGTTTGGGGCACATCCTTGTTAATTTTGATTTTTTGGAGGTCGCTGGCCGGTGCGGGCCACAGGCCCCCGGAGACAAAGACCGTCCCTTTTCCCTGGGAAAGAAAAGTGGCCAGACCAGGTTCCTGATGTCAGTTTATTAGGGTTCCCTTGGGACTGTCAGGGCAGCACAGGTTTGCGGTGGGGGCAGGTTGGGTCTTCAACACATCCTTGATCGTTCCGATTTTTGGAGGCAGCCGGCCACTCAGGGCCATAGGCCCCTGGAAAAAAAAAGACCAGCCCTTTTCCCAGGGAAAAGAAAAGGGGCAGCCCAGGTTCCTGATGTCATTTTTGTAGGGTTCTAATGGACTGTCAGGGCAGCAGAGGATTGCGGTGGGGGCAGGTTGGGTCTTCAACACATCCTTGATCCTTCCGATTTTTGGAGGTAGCCGGCCACTCAGGGCCATAGGCCCCTGGAAAAAAAAGACCAGCCCTTTTCCCTGGGAAAAAAAATGTGGCCACCCCAGGTTCCTGATGTCAGTGTGCAGGGTTCCCTTGGGACTGTCAGGGCAGCACAGGTTTGAGGTGGGGGCATGTTGGGTCTTCGACACATCCTTGATCGTTCCGATTTTTTGGAGGCAGCCAAACCACTCGGGGGCGCTGGCCCCTGGAGACAAAGACCGTCCCTTTCCTCTGGGAAAGAAAAGTGGCCACCCCAGGTTCCTGATGTCAGTTTTGCAGGGTTCCCTTGGGACTTTCAGGGCAGCACAGGTTTGAGGTGGGGGCATGCTGGGTTTGGGGCACATCCTTGTTAATTTTGATTTTTTGGAGGTCGCTGGCCGGTGCAGGCCAAAGGCCCCCGGAGACAAAGACCGTCCCTTTTCCCTGGGAAAGAAAAGTGGCCAGACCAGGTTCCTGATGTCAGTTTGTAGGGTTCCCTTGGGACTGTCAGGGCAGCACAGGTTTGCGGTGGGGGCAGGTTGGGTCTTCAACACATCCTTGATCGTTCCGATTTTTGGAGGCAGCCGGCCACTCAGGGCCATAGGCCCCTGGAAAAAAAAAAGACCAGCCCTTTTCCCAGGGAAAAGAAAAGGGGCAGCCCAGGTTCCTGATGTCATTTTGTAGGGTTCCCTTGGGACTGTCAGGGCAGCAGAGGATTGCGGTGGGGGCAGGTTGGGTCTTCAACACATCCTTGATCCTTCCGATTTTTGGAGGTAGCCTGGCCACTCAGGGCCATAGGCCCCTGGAAAAAAAGACCAGCCCTTTTCCCTGGGAAAAAAAAGTGACCACCCCAGGTTCCTGATGTCAGTTTGCAGGGTTCCCTTGGGACTGTCAGGGCAGCACAGGTTTGAGGTGGGGGGCAATGCTGGGTTTGGGGCACATCCTTGTTAATTTTGATTTTTTGGAGGTCGCTGGCCGGTGCGGGCCACAGGCCCCCGGAGAAAAAAGACCGGCCCTTTTCCCTGGGAAAGAAAAGTGGCCAGACCAGGTTCCTGATGTCAGTTTGTAGGGTTCCCTTGGGACTGTCAGGGCAGCACAGGTTCGCGGTGGGGGCAGGTTGGGTCTTCAACACATCCTTGATCCTTCTGATTTTTGGAGGTATCCGGCCACTCAGGGCCTTAGGCCCCTGGAAAAAAAGACCAGCCCTTTTCCCTGGGAAAAAAAAGTGGCCACCCCAGGTTCCTGATGTCAGTTTGTAGGGTTCCCTTGGGACTGTCAGGGCAGCACAGGTTTGAGGTGGGGGCATGTTGGGTCTTCGACACATCCTTGATCATTCCGATTTTTTGGAGGCAGCCAACCACTCGGGGGCGCTGGCCCCTGGAGACAAAGACCGTCCCTTTTCCCTGGAAAAGAAAAGTGGCCACGCCAGGTTCCTGATGTCAGTTTGCAGGGTTCCCTTGGGACTTTCAGGGCAGCACAGGTTTGAGGTGGGGGCATGCTGGGTTTGGGGCACATCCTTGTTAATTTTGATTTTTTGAAGGTCGCTGGCCGGTGCGGGCCACAGGCCCCCGGAGACAAAGACCGGCCCTTTTCCCTGGGAAAGAAAATTGGCCAGACCAGGTTCCTGATGTCAGTTTGTAGGGTTCCCTTGGGACTGTCAGGGCAGCACAGGTTTGCGGTGGGGGCAGGTTGGGTCTTAAACACATCCTTGATCGTTCCGATTTTTGGAGGCAGCCGGCCACTCAGGGCCATAGGCCCCTGGAAAAAAAGACCAGCCCTTTTCCCTGGGAAAGAAAAGTGGTTAACCCAGGTTCCTGATATCAGTTTGTAGGGTTCCCTTGGGACTGCCAGGGCAGCACAGATTTGCGGTTAGGGCTGGTTGGGTCTTCGACACATACTTGTTCGTTCCGATTTTTTGGAGCTGGCTGGCCACTGAGGGCCACATGCCCTGGAGACAAAGTCCGGCCCTTTTCCCTGGGAACGAAAAGTGGCCACGCCAGGTTCCTGATGTGTTTGCAGGGTTCCCTTGGGACTGTCAGGGCAGCAGAGGTTTGAGGTGGGGGCATGCTGGGGTCTTCAACACATCCTTGATCGTTCCGATTTTTGGAGGTAGCTGGCCACTCAGGGCCATAGGCCCCTGGAAAAAAAGACCAGCCCTTTTCACCTGGGAAAAAAAAGTGGCCACCCCAGGTTCCTGATGTCAGTGTGCAGTGTTCCCTTGGGAGTGTCAGGGCAGCACAGGTTTGAGGTGGGGGCATGCTGGGTTTGGGGCACATCCTTGTTAATTTTGATTTTTTGGAGGTCGCTGGCCGGTGCGGGCCACAGGCCCCCGGAGACAAAGACCGGCCCTTTTCCCTGGGAAAGAAAAGTGGCCAGACCAGGTTCCTGATGTCAGTTTGTAGGGTTCCCTTGGGACTGTCAGGGCAGCACAGGTTTGAGGTGGGGGCATGTTGGGTCTTCGACACATCCTTGATCGTTCCGATTTTTTGGAAGCAGCCAACCACTCGGGGGCGCTGGCCCCTGGAGACAAAGACCGTCCCTTTTTCCCTGGGAAAGAAAAGTGGCCACGCCAGGTTCCTGATGTCAGTTTGCAGGGTTCCCTTGGGAGTGTCAGGGCAGCACAGGTTTGAGGTGGGGGCATGCTGGGTTTGGGGCACATCCTTGTTAATTTTGATTTTTTTGGAGGTCGCTGGGCCGGTGCGGACCACAGGCCCCCGGAGACAAAGACCGTCCCCTTTTCCCTGGGAAAGAAAAGTGGCCAGACCAGGTTCCTGATGTCAGTTTGTAGGGTTCCCTTGGGACTGTCAGGGCAGCACATATTTTAAGGTGGGGGCATGTTGGGTCTTCGACACATCCTTGATCGTTCCGATTTTTTGGAGGCAGCCAACCACTCGGGGGCGCTGGCCCCTGGAGACAAAGACCGTCCCTTTTCTCTGGGAAAGAAAAGTGGCCACCCCAGGTTCCGGATGTCAGTTTGCAGGGTTCCCTTGGGACTTTCAGGGCAGCACAGGTTTGCGGTGGGGGCAGGTTCGGTCTTAAACACATCCTTGATCGTTCCGATTTTTGGAGGCAGCCGGCCTCTCAGGGCCATAGGCCCCTGGAAAAAAAGACCAGCCCTTTTCCCTGGGAAAGAAAAGTGGTTAACCCAGGTTCCTGATGTCATTTTGTAGGGTTCCCTTGGGACTGTCAGGGCAGCACAGGTTTGAGGTGGGGGCAGGTTGGATCTTCGACACATCCTTGATCGTTCCGATTTTTTGGAGGCAGCCAACCACTCGGGGGCGCTGGCCCCTGGAGACAAAGACCGTCCCTTTTCTCTGGGAAAGAAAAGTGGCCACCCCAGGTTCCTGATGTCAGTTTGCAGAGTTCCCTTGGGACTTTCAGGGCAGCACAGGTTTGAGGTGGGGGCATGCTGGGTTTGGGGCACATCCTTGTTAATTTTGATTTTTTGGAGGTCGCTGGCCGGTGCGGGCCACAGGCCCCCGGAGACAAAGACCGGCCCTTTTCCCTGGGAAAGAAAAGTGGCCAGACCAGGTTCCTGATGTCAGTTTTTAGGGTTCCCTTGGGACTGTCAGGGCAGCACAGGTTTGCGGTGGGGGCAGGTTGGGTCTTCAACACATCCTTGATCGTTCCGATTTTTGGAGGCAGCCGGCCACTCAGGGCCATAGGCCCCTGGAAAAAAAAAGACCAGCCCTTTTCCCAGGGAAAAGAAAAGGGGCAGCCCAGGTTCCTGATGTCATTTTATAGGGTTCTAATGGGACTGTCAGGGCAGCAGAGGATTGCGGTGGGGGCAGGTTGGGTCTTCAACACATCCTTGATCCTTCCGATTTTTGGAGGTAGCCGGCCACTCAGGGCCATAGGCCCCTGGAAAAAAAGACCAGCCCTTTTCCCTGGGAAAAAAAAGTGGCCACCCCAGGTTCCTGATGTCAGTTTGTAGGGTTCCCTTGGGACTGTCAGGGCGGCACAGGTTTGCGGTGGGGGCAGGTTGGGTCTTAAACGCATCCTTGATCGTTCCGATTTTTGGAGGCAGCCGGCCACTCAGGGCCATAGGCCCCTGGAAAAAAAGACCAGCCCTTTTCCCTGGGAAAAAAAAGTGACCACCCCAGGTTCCTGATGTCAGTTTGCAGGGTTCCCTTGGGACTGTCAGGGCAGCACAGGTTTGAGGTGGGGGCATGTTGGGTCTTCGACACATCCTTGATCGTTCCGATTTTTTGGAGGCAGCCAACCACTCGGGGGCGCTGGCCCCTGGAGACAAAGACCGTCCCTTTTCCCTGGGAAAGAAAAGTGGCCACGCCAGGTTCCTGATGTCAGTTTGCAGGGTTCCCTTGGGACTTTCAGGGCAGCACAGGTTTGAGGTGGGGGCATGCTGGGTTTGGGGCACATCCTTGTTAATTTTGATTTTTTGGAGGTCGCTGGCCGGTGCGGGCCACAGGCCCCCGGAGACAAAGACCGGCCCTTTTCCCTGGGAAAGAAAATTGGCCAGACCAGGTTCCTGATGTCAGTTTGTAGGGTTCCCTTGGGACTGTCAGGGCAGCACAGGTTTGCGGTGGGGGCAGGTTGGGTCTTAAACACATCCTTGATCGTTCCGATTTTTGGAGGCAGCTGGCCACTCAGGGCCATAGGCCCCTGGAAAAAAAGACCAGCCCTTTTCCCTGGGAAAGAAAAGTGGTTAACCCAGGTTCCTGATATCAGTTTGTAGGGTTCCCTTGGGACTGCCAGGGCAGCACAGATTTGCGGTTAGGGCTGGTTGGGTCTTCGACACATACTTGTTCGTTCCGATTTTTTGGAGCTGGCTGGCCACTGAGGGCCACAGGCCCCTGGAGACAAAGCCTGGCCCTTTTCCCTGGGAACGAAAAGTGGCCACGCCAGGTTCCTGATGTGTTTGCAGGGTTCCCTTGGGACTGTCAGGGCAGCACAGGTTTGAGGTGGGGGCAGGTTGGGTCTTCAAAACATCCTTGATCGTTCCGATTTTTGGAGGTAGCCGGCCACTCAGGGCCATAGGCCCCTGGAAAAAAAGACCAGCCCTTTTCCCTGGGAAAAAAAAGTGGCCACCCCAGGTTCCTGATGTCAGTGTGCAGGGTTCCCTTGGGACTGTCAGGGCAGCACAGGTTTGAGGTGGGGGCATGTTGGGTCTTCGACACATCCTTGATCGTTCCGATTTTTTGGAGGCAGCCAACCACTCGGGGGCGCTGGCCCCTGGAGACAAAGACCGTCCCTTTCCTCTGGGAAAGAAAAGTGGCCACCCCAGGTTCCTGATGTCAGTTTGCAGGGTTCCCTTGGGACTTTCAGGGCAGCACAGGTTTGAGGTGGGGGCATGCTGGGTTTGGGGCACATCCTTGTTAATTTTGATTTTTTGGAGGTCGCTGAGCGGTGCAGGCCACAGGCCCCCGGAGACAAAGACCGTCCCTTTTCCCTGGGAAAGAAAAGTGGCCAGACCAGGTTCCTGATGTCAGTTTGTAGGGTTCCCTTGGGACTGTCAGGGCAGCACAGGTTTGCGGTGGGGGCAGGTTGGGTCTTCAACACATCCTTGATCGTTCCGATTTTTGGAGGCAGCCGGCCACTCAGGGCCATAGGCCCCTGGAAAAAAAAAGACCAGCCCTTTTCCCAGGGAAAAGAAAAGGGGCAGCCCAGGTTCCTGATGTCAGTCTTTAGGGTTCCCTTGGGACTGTCAGGGCAGCAGAGGATTGCGGTGGGGGCAGGTTGGGTCTTCAACACATCCTTGATCCTTCCGATTTTTGGAGGTAGCGGGCCACTCAGGGCCATAGGCCCCTGGAAAAAAAGACCAGCCCTTTTCCCTGGGAAAAAAAAGTGACCACCCCAGGTTCCTGATGTCAGTTTGCAGGGTTCCCTTGGGACTGTCAGGGCAGCACAGGTTTGCGGTGGGGGCAGGTTGGGTCTTAAACGCATCCTTGATCGTTCCGATTTTTGGAGGCAGCCGGCCACTCAGGGCCATAGGCCCCTGGAAAAAAAGACCAGCCCTTTTCCCTGGGAAAGAAAAGTGGTTAACCCAGGTTCCTGATGTCAGTTTGTAGGGTTCCCTTGGGACTGCCAGGGCAGCACAGGTTTGAGGTGGGGGCAGGTTGGGTCTTCAACACATCCTTGATCATTCCGATTTTTGGAGGTAGCCGGCCACTCAGGGCCATAGGCCCCTGGAAAAAAAGACAAGCCCTTTTCCCTGGGAAAAAAAATGTGGCCACCCCAGGTTCCTGATGTCAGTTTGCAGGGTTCCCTTGGGACTGTCAGGGCAGCACAGGTTTGAGGTGGGGGCATGCTGGGTTTGGGGCACATCCTTGTTAATTTTGATTTTTTGGAGGTCGCTGGCCGGTGCGGGCCACAGGCCCCCGGAGAAAAAGACCGGCCCTTTTCCCTGGGAAAGAAAAGTGGCCAGACCAGGTTCCTGATGTCAGTTTGTAGGGTTCCCTTGGGACTGTCAGGGCAGCACAGGTTCGCGGTGGGGGCAGGTTGGGTCTTCAACACATCCTTGATCCTTCTGATTTTTGGAGGTAGCCGGCCACTCAGGGCCATAGGCCCCTGGAAAAAAAGACCAGCCCTTTTCCCTGGGAAAAAAAAGTGGCCACCCCAGGTTCCTGATGTCAGTTTGTAGGGTTCCCTTGGGACTGTCAGGGCAGCACAGGTTTGAGGTGGGGGCATGTTGGGTCTTCGACACATCCTTGATCATTCCGATTTTTTGGAGGCAGCCAACCACTCGGGGGCGCTGGCCCCTGGAGACAAAGACCGTCCCTTTTCCCTGGAAAAGAAAAGTGGCCACGCCAGGTTCCTGATGTCAGTTTGCAGGGTTCCCTTGGGACTTTCAGGGCAGCACAGGTTTGAGGTGGGGGCATGCTGGGTTTGGGGCACATCCTTGTTAATTTTGATTTTTTGAAGGTCGCTGGCCGGTGCGGGCCACAGGCCCCCGGAGACAAAGACCGGCCCTTTTCCCTGGGAAAGAAAAGTGGCCACCCCAGGTTCCTGATGTCAGTTTGTAGGGTTCCCTTGGGACTGTCAGGGCAGCACAGGTTTGCGGTGGGGGCAGGTTGGGTCTTAAACACATCCTTGATCGTTCCGATTTTTGGAGGCAGCCGGCCACTCAGGGCCATAGGCCCCTGGAAAAAAAGACCAGTCCTTTTCCCTGGGAAAGAAAAGTGGTTAACCCAGGTTCCTGATATCAGTTTGTAGGGTTCCCTTGGGACTGCCAGGGCAGCACAGATTTGCGGTTAGGGCTGGTTGGGTCTTCGACACATACTTGTTCGTTCCGATTTTTTGGAGCTGGCTGGCCACTGAGGGCCACATGCCCCTGGAGACAAAGTCCGGCCCTTTTCCCTGGGAACGAAAAGTGGCCACCCCAGGTTCCTGATGTGTTTGCAGGGTTCCCTTGGGACTGTCAGGGCAGCAGAGGTTTGAGGTGGGGGCATGCTGGGTCTTCAACACATCCTTGATCGTTCCGATTTTTGGAGGTAGCTGGCCACTCAGGGCCATAGGCCCCTGGAAAAAAAGACCAGCCCTTTTCCCTGGGAAAAAAAAGTGGCCACCCCAGGTTCCTGATGTCAGTGTGCAGTGTTCCCTTGGGAGTGTCAGGGCAGCACAGGTTTGAGGTGGGGGCATGCTGGGTTTGGGGCACATCCTTGTTAATTTTGATTTTTTGGAGGTCGCTGGCCGGTGCGGGCCACAGGCCCCCGGAGACAAAGACCGGCCCTTTTCCCTGGGAAAGAAAAGTGGCCAGACCAGGTTCCTGATGTCAGTTTGTAGGGTTCTATTGGGACTGTCAGGGCAGCAGAGGATTGCGGTGGGGGCAGGTTGGGTCTTAAACACATCCTTGATCGTTCCGATTTTTGGAGGCAGCCGGCCACTCAGGGCCATAGGCCCCTGGAAAAAAAAAGACCAGCCCTTTTCCCAGAGAAAAAAAAAAGGGGCAGCCCAGGTTCCTGATGTCATTTTGTAGGGTTCTATTAGGACTGTCAGGGCAGCAGAGGATTGCGGTGGGGGCAGGTTGTGTCTTAAACGCATCCTTGATCGTTCCGATTTTTGGAGGCAGCCGGCCACTCAGGGCCATAGGCCCCTGGAAAAAAAGACCGGCCCTTTTCCCTGGGAAAGAAAAGTGGCCAGACCAGGTTCCTGATGTCAGTTTGTAGGGTTCCCTTGGGACTGTCAGGGCAGCACAGGTTTGCGGTGGGGGCAGGTTGGGTCTTCAACACATCCTTGATCGTTCCGATTTTTGGAGGCAGCCGGCCACTCAGGGCCATAGGCCCCTGGAAAAAAAAAGACCAGCCCTTTTCCCAGGGAAAAGAAAAGGGGCAGCCCAGGTTCCTGATGTCATTTTGTAGGGTTCTATTGGGACTGTCAGGGCAGCAGAGTATTGCGGTGGGGGCAGGTTGGGTCTTCAACACATCCTTGATCCTTCCGATTTTTGGAGGTAGCCGGCCACTCAGGGCCATAGGCCCCTGGAAAAAAAGACCAGCCCTTTTCTCTGGGAAAAAAAAGTGGCCACCCCAGGTTCCTGATGTCAGTTTGTAGGGTTCCCTTGCGACTGTCAGGGCAGCACAGGTTTGCGGTGGGGGCAGGTTGGATCTTCGACACATCCTTGATCGTTCCGATTTTTTGGAGGCAGCCAACCACTCGGGGGCGCTGGCCCCTGGAGACAAAGACCGTCCCTTTTCTCTGGGAAAGAAAAGTGGCCACCCCAGGTTCCTGATGTCAGTTTGCAGGGTTCCCTTGGGACTTTCAGGGCAGCACAGGTTTGAGGTGGGGGCATGCTGGGTTTGGGGCACATCTTTGTTAATTTTGATTTTTTGGAGGTCGCTGGCCGGTGCGGGCCACAGGCCCCCGGAGACAAAGACCGTCCCTTTTCCCTGGGAAAGAAAAGTGGCCAGACCAGGTTCCTGATGTCAGTTTTTAGGGTTCCCTTGGGACTGTCAGGGCAGCACAGGTTTGAGGTGGGGGCAGGTTGGGTCTTCAACACATCCTTGATCGTTCCGATTTTTGGAGGCAGCCGGCCACTCAGGGCCATAGGCCCCTGGAAAAAAAAAGACCAGCCCTTTTCCCAGGGAAAAAAAAAGGGGCAGCCCAGGTTCCTGATGTCATTTTGTAGGGTTCTATTGGGACTGTCAGGGCAGCAGAGGATTGCGGTGGGGGCAGGTTGGGTCTTCAACACATCCTTGATCCTTCCGATTTTTGGAGGTAGCCGGCCACTCAGGGCCATAGGCCCCTGGAAAAAAAGACCAGCCCTTTTCCCTGGGAAAAAAAAGTGGCCACCCCAGGTTCCTGATGTCAGTTTGTAGGGTTCCCTTGGGACTGTCAGGGCAGCACAGGTTTGCGGTGGGGGCAGGTTGGGTCTTAAACACATCCTTGATCGTTCCGATTTTTGGAGGCAGCCGGCCGCTCAGGGCCATAGGCCCCTGGAAAAAAAGACCAGCCCTTTTCCCTGGGAAAGAAAAGTGGTTAACCCAGGTTCCTGATATCAGTTTGTAGGGTTCCCTTGGGACTGCCAGGGCAGCACAGATTTGCGGTTAGGGCTGGTTGGGTCTTCGACACATACTTGTTCGTTCCGATTTTTTGGAGCTGGCTGGCCACTGAGGGCCACAGGCCCCTGGAGACAAAGTCCGGCCCTTTTCCCTGGGAACGAAAAGTGGCCACGCCACGTTCCTGATGTGTTTGCAGGGTTCCCTTGGGACTGTCAGGGCAGCACAGGTTTGCGGTGGGGGCAGGTTGGGTCTTCAAAACATCCTTGATCGTTCCGATTTTTGGAGGTAGCCGGCCACTCAGGGCCATAGGCCCCTGGAAAAAAAGACCAGCCCTTTTCCCTGGGAAAAAAAAGTGGCCACCCCAGGTTCCTGATGTCAGTGTGCAGGGTTCCCTTGGGACTGTCAGGGCAGCACAGGTTTGAGGTGGGGGCATGTTGGGTCTTCGACACATCCTTGATCGTTCCGATTTTTTGGAGGCAGCCAACCACTCGGGGGCGCTGGCCCCTGGAGACAAAGACCGTCCCTTTTCTCTGGGAAAGAAAAGTGGCCACCCCAGGTTCCTGATGTCAGTTTGCAGGGTTCCCTTGGGACTTTCAGGGCAGCACAGGTTTGAGGTGGGGGCATGCTGGGTTTGGGGCACATCCTTGTTAATTTTGATTTTTTGGAGGTCGCTGGCCGGTGCGGGCCACAGGCCCCCGGAGACAAAGACCGTCCCTTTTCCCTGGGAAAGAAAAGTGGCCAGACCAGGTTCCTGATGTCAGTTTTTAGGGTTCCCTTGGGACTGTCAGGGCAGCACAGGTTTGCGGTGGGGGCAGGTTGGGTCTTCAACACATCCTTGATCGTTCCGATTTTTGGAGGCAGCCGGCCACTCAGGGCCATAGGCCCCTGGAAAAAAAGACCAGCCCTTTTCCCTGGGAAAGAAAAGTGGTTAACCCAGGTTCCTGATATCAGTTTGTAGGGTTCCCTTGGGACTGCCAGGGCAGCACAGATTTGCGGTGGGGGCTGGTTGGGTCTTCGACACATACTTGTTCGTTCCGATTTTTTGGAGCTGGCTGGCCACTGAGGGCCACAGGCCCCTGGAGACAAAGTCCGGCCCTTTTCCTTGGGAACGAAAAGTGGCCACGCCAGGTTCCTGATGTGTTTGCAGGGTTCCCTTGGGACTGTCAGGGCAGCACAGGTTTGAGGTGGGGGCAGGTTGGGTCTTCAAAACATCCTTGATCGTTCCGATTTTTGGAGGTAGCCGGCCACTCAGGGCCATAGGCCCCTGGAAAAAAAGACCAGCCCTTTTCCCTGGGAAAAAAAAGTGGCCACCCCAGGTTCCTGATGTCAGTGTGCAGGGTTCCCTTGGGACTGTCAGGGCAGCACAGGTTTGAGGTGGGGGCATGTTGGGTCTTCGACACATCCTTGATCGTTCCGATTTTTTGGAGGCAGCCAACCACTCGGGGGCGCTGGCCCCTGGAGACAAAGACCGTCCCTTTTCTCTGGGAAAGAAAAGTGGCCACCCCAGGTTCCTGATGTCAGTTTGCAGGGTTCCCTTGGGACTTTCAGGGCAGCACAGGTTTGAGGTGGGGGCATGCTGGGTTTGGGGCACATCCTTGTTAATTTTGATTTTTTGGAGGTCGCTGGCCGGTGCGGGCCACAGGCCCCCGGAGACAAAGACCGTCCCTTTTCCCTGGGAAAGAAAGTGGCCAGACCAGGTTCCTGATGTCAGTTTTTAGGGTTCCCTTGGGACTGTCAGGGCAGCACAGGTTTGCGGTGGGGGCAGGTTGGGTCTTCAACACATCCTTGATCGTTCCGATTTTTGGAGGCAGCCGGCCACTCAGGGCCATAGGCCCCTGGAAAAAAAGACCAGCCCTTTTCCCTGGGAAAGAAAAGTGGTTAACCCAGGTTCCTGATATCAGTTTGTAGGGTTCCTTGGGACTGCCAGGGCAGCACAGATTTGCGGTGGGGGCTGGTTGGGTCTTCGACACATACTTGTTCGTTCCGATTTTTTGGAGCTGGCTGGCCACTGAGGGCCACAGGCCCCTGGAGACAAAGTCCGGCCCTTTTCCTTGGGAACGAAAAGTGGCCACGCCAGGTTCCTGATGTGTTTGCAGGGTTCCCTTGGGACTGTCAGGGCAGCACAGGTTTGAGGTGGGGGCATGTTGGGTCTTCGACACATCCTTGATCATTCCGATTTTTTGGAGGCAGCAAACCACTCGGGGGCGCATGCCCCTGGAGACAAAGACCGTCCCTTTTCCCTGGGAAAGAAAAGGGACCAGCCCAGGTTCCTGATGTCAGTTTGTAGGGTTCCCTTGGGACTGTCAGGGCAGCACAGGTTTGAGGTGGGGGCAGGTTGGGTCTTCAACACATCCTTGATCGTTCCGATTTTTGGAGGCAGCCGGCCACTCAGGGCCATAGGCCCCTGGAAAAAAAAGACCAGCCCTTTTCCGTGGAAAAGAAAAGGGGCAGCCCAGGTTCCTGATGTCATTTTGTAGGGTTCCCTTGGGACTGTCAGGGCAGCACAGGTTTGCGGTGGGGGCAGGTTGGGCCTTCAACACATCCTTGATCGTTCCGATTTTTGGAGGTAGCCGGCCACTCAGGGCCATAGGCCCCTGGAAAAAAAGACCAGCCCTTTTCCCTGGGAAAAAAAAGTGGCCACCCCAGGTTCCTGATGTCAGTTTGTAGGGTTCCCTTGGGACTGTCAGGACAGCACAGGTTTGAGGTGGGGGCGTGTTGGGTCTTCGACACATCCTTGATCGTTCCGATTTTTGGAGGCAGCCAGCCACTTAGGGGCGCAGGCCCAGGGAGACAAAGACCGTCCCTTTTCCCTGGGAAAAAAAAGTGGCCACCCCAGGTTCCTGATGTCAGTTTGCAGGGTTCCCTTGGGACTGTCAGGGCAGCACAGGTTTGAGGTGGGGGCATGTTGGGTCTTCGACACATCCTTGATCGTTCCGATTTTTTGGAGGCAGCCAACCACTCGGGGGCGCTGGCCCCGGGAGACAAAGACCGTCCCTTTTCCCTGGGAAAAAAAAGTGGCCACCCCAGGTTCCTGATGTCAGTTTGCAGGGTTCCCTTGGGACTGTCAGGGCAGCACAGGTTTGAGGTGGGGGCATGCTGGGTTTGGGGCACATCCTTGTTAATTTTGATTTTTTGGAGGTCGCTGGCCGGTGCGGGCCACAGGCCCCCGGAGACAAAGACCGGCCCTTTTCCCTGGGAAAGAAAAGTGGCCAGACCAGGTTCCTGATGTCAGTTTGTAGGGTTCCCTTGGGACTGTCAGGGCAGCACAGGTTTGCGGTGGGGGCAGGTTCGGTCTTAAACACATCCTTGATCGTTCCGATTTTTGGAGGCAGCCGGCCACTCAGGGCCATAGGCCCCTGGAAAAAAAAAGACCAGCCCTTTTCCCAGGGAAAAGAAAAGCGGCAGCCCAGGTTCCTGATGGCAGTTTGTAGGGTTCCCTTGGACTGTCAGGGCAGCACAGGTTTGAGGTGGGGGCATGTTGGGTCTTCGACACATCCTTGATCGTTCTGATTTTTTGGAGGCAGCCAACCACTCAGGGGCGCAGGCCCCTGGAGACAAAGACCGTCCCTTTTCCTTGGGAAAGAAAAGTGGCCACGCCAGTTTCCTGATGTCAGTTTGCAGGGTTCCCTTGGGACTGTCAGGACAGCACAGATTTGAGGTGGGGGCATGCTGGGTTTGGGGCACATCCTTGTAAATTTTGATTTTTTGGCGGTCGCTGGCCGGTGCGGGCCACAGGCCCCCGGAGACAAAGACCGGCCCTTTTCCCTGGGAAAGAAAATTGGCCAGACCAGGTTCCTGATGTCAGTTTGTAGGGTTCCCTTGGGACTGCCAGGGCAGCACAGATTTGCGGTGGGGGCTGGTTGGGTCTTCGACACATACTTGTTCGTTCCGATTTTTTGGAGCTGGCTGGCCACTGAGGGCCACAGGCCCCTGGAGACAAAGACCGGCCCTTTTCCCTGGGAGAGAAAAGGGGCCAGCCCAGGTTCCTGATGTCAGTTTGTAGGGTTCCCTTGGGACTGTCAGGGCAGCACAGGTTTGCGGTGGGGGCAGGTTTGGCCTTCAACACATCCTTGATCCTTCCGATTTTTGGAGGTAGCCGGCCACTCAGGGCCATAGGCCCCTGGAAAAAAAGACCAGCCCTTTTCCCTGGGAAAGAAAAGTGGCCAGACCAGGTTCCTGATGTCAGTTTGTAGGGTTCCCTTGGGACTGTCAGGGCAGCACAGGTTTGCGGTGGGGGCAGGTTGGGTCTTCAACACATCCTTGATCGTTCCGATTTTTGGAGGCAGCCGGCCACTCAGGGCCATAGGCCCCTGGAAAAAAAGACCAGCCCTTTTCCCTGGGAAAGAAAAGTGGTTAACCCAGGTTCCTGATGTCAGTTTGTAGGGTTCCCTTGGGACTGCCAGGGCAGCACAGATTTGCGGTGGGGGCTGGTTGGGTCTTCGACACATACTTGTTCGTTCCGATTTTTTGGAGCTGGCTGGCCACTGAGGGCCACAGGCCCCTGGAGACAAAGACCGGCCCTTTTCCCTGGGAGAGAAAAGGGGCCAGCCCAGGTTCCTGATGTCAGTTTGTAGGGTTCCCTTGGGACTGTCAGGGCAGCTCAGGTTTGAGGTGGGGGCATGTTGGGTCTTCGACACATCCGTGATCGTTCCGATTTTTTGGAGGCAGCCGACCACTCGGGGGCGCTGGCCCCTGGAGACAAAGACCGTCCCTTTTCCCTGGGAAAGAAAAGGGACCAGCCCAGGTTCCTGATGTCAGTTTGTAGGGTTCCCTTGGGACTGTCAGGGCAGCACAGGTTTGAGGTGGGGGCATGCTGGGTTTGGGGCACATCCTTGTTAATTTTGATTTTTTGGAGGTCGCTGGCGGGTGCGGGCCACAGGCCCCCGGAGACAAAGACCGGCCCTTTTCCCTGGGAAAGAAAAGTGGCCAGACCAGGTTCCTGATGTCAGTTTGTAGGGTTCCCTTGGGACTGTCAGGGCAGCACAGGTTTGCGGTGGGGGCAGGTTCGGTCTTAAACACATCCTTGATCGTTCCAATTTTTGGAGGCAGCCGGCCACTCAGGGCCATAGGCCCCTGGAAAAAAAAAGACCAGCTCTTTTCCCACGGAAAAGAAAAGGTGCAGCCCCGGTTCCTGATGTCATTTTGTAGGGTTCCCTTGGGACTGTCAGGGCAGCACAGGTTTGCGGTGGGGGCAGGTTGGGTCTTCAACACATCCTTGATCGTTCCGATTTTTGGAGGTAGCCGGCCACTCAGGGCCATAGGTCCCTGGAAAAAAAGACCAGCCCTTTTCCCTGGGAAAAAAAAGTGGCCACCCCAGGTTCCTGATGTCAGTTTGTAGGGTTCCCTTGGGACTGTCAGGGCAGCAGAGGTTTGCGGTGGGGTCAGGTTGGGCCTTCAACACATCCTTGATCCTTCCGATTTTTGGAGGTAGCCGGCCACTCAGGGCCATAGGCCCCTGGAAAAAAAGACCAGCCCTTTTCCCTGGGAAAAAAAAGTGGCCACCCCAGGTTCCTGATGTCAGTTTGTAGGGTTCCCTTGGGACTGTCAGGGCAGCACAGGTTTGAGGTGGGGGCATGTTGGGTCTTCGACACATCCTTGATCGTTCCGATTTTTTGGAGGCAGCCAACCACTCGGGGGCGCTGGCCCCGGGAGACAAAGACCGTCCCTTTTCCCTGGGAAAAAAAAGTGGCCACCCCAGGTTCCTGATGTCAGTTTGCAGGGTTCCCTTGGGACTGTCAGGGCAGCACAGGTTTGAGGTGGGGGCATGCTGGGTTTGGGGCACATCCTTGTTAATTTTGATTTTTTGGAGGTCGCTGGCCGGTGCGGGCCACAGGCCCCCGGAGACAAAGACCGTCCCTTTTCCCTGGGAAAGAAAAGTGGCCAGCCCAGGTTCCTGATGTCAGTTTGTAGGGTTCCCTTGGGACTGTCAGGGCAGCACAGGTTTGAGGTGGGGGCAGGTTGGGTCTTCAACACATCCTTGATCGTTCCGATTTTTGGAGGCAGCCGGCCACTCAGGGCCATAGGCCCCTGGAAAAAAAAAGACCAGCCCTTTTCCCACGGAAAAGAAAAGGTGCAGCCCAGGTTCCTGATGTCATTTTGTAGGGTTCCCTTGGGACTGTCAGGGCAGCACAGGTTTGCGGTGGGGGCAGGTTGGGTCTTCAACACATCCTTGATCGTTCCGATTTTTGGAGGCAGCCGGCCACTCAGGGCCATAGGCCCCTGGAAAAAAAAGACCAGCCCTTTTCCCTGCAAAAGAAAAGGGGCAGCCCAGGTTCCTGAGGTCATTTTGTAGGGTTCCCTTGGGACTGTCAGGGCAGCACAGGTTTGCGGTGGGGGCAGGTTGGGCCTTCAACACATCCTTGATCCTTCCGATTTTTGGAGGTAGCCGGCCACTCAGGGCCATAGGCCCCTGGAAAAAAAGACCAGCCCTTTTCCCTGGGAAAAAAAAGTGGCCACCCCAGGTTCCTGATGTCAGTTTGTAGGGTTCCCTTGGGACTGTCAGGGCAGCACAGGTTTGAGGTGGGGGCATGTTGGGTCTTCGACACATCCTTGATCGTTCCGATTTTTTGGAGGCAGCCAACCACTCGGGGGCGCTGGCCCCGGGAGACAAAGACCGTCCCTTTTCCCTGGGAAAAAAAAGTGGCCACCCCAGGTTCCTGATGTCAGTTTGCAGGGTTCCCTTGGGACTGTCAGGGCAGCACAGGTTTGAGGTGGGGGCATGCTGGGTTTGGGGCACATCCTTGTTAATTTTGATTTTTTGGAGGTCGCTGGCCGGTGCGGGCCACAGGCCCCCGGAGACAAAGACCGGCCCTTTTCCCTGGGAAAGAAAAGTGGCCAGACCAGGTTCCTGATGTCAGTTTGTAGGGTTCCCTTGGGACTGTCAGGGCAGCAGAGGTTTGCGGTGGGGGCAGGTTCGGTCTTAAACACATCCTTGATCGTTCCGATTTTTGGAGGCAGCCGGCCACTCAGGGCCATAGGCCCCTGGAAAAAAAAAGACCAGCCCTTTTCCCAGGGAAAAGAAAAGCGGCAGCCCAGGTTCCTGATGGCAGTTTGTAGGGTTCCCTTGGGACTGTCAGGGCAGCACAGGTTTGAGGTGGGGGCATGTTGGGTCTTCGACACATCCTTGATCGTTCTGATTTTTTGGAGGCAGCCAACCACTCAGGGGCGCAGGCCCCTGGAGACAAAGACCGTCCCTTTTCCTTGGGAAAGAAAAGTGGCCACGCCAGTTTCCTGATGTCAGTTTGCAGGGTTCCCTTGGGACTGTCAGGACAGCACAGATTTGAGGTGGGGGCATGCTGGGTTTGGGGCACATCCTTGTAAATTTTGATTTTTTGGCGGTCGCTGGCCGGTGCGGGCCACAGGCCCCCGGAGACAAAGACCGGCCCTTTTCCCTGGGAAAGAAAATTGGCCAGACCAGGTTCCTGATGTCAGTTTGTAGGGTTCCCTTGGGACTGTCAGGGCAGCACAGGTTTGCGGTGGGGGCAGGTTGGGTCTTCAACACATCCTTGATCGTTCCGATTTTTGGAGGCAGCCGGCCACTCAGGGCCATAGGCCCCTGGAAAAAAAGACCAGCCCTTTTCCCTGGGAAAGAAAAGTGGTTAACCCAGGTTCCCGATGTCAGTTTGTAGGGTTCCCTTGGGACTGCCAGGGCAGCACAGATTTGCGGTGGGGGCTGGTTGGGTCTTCGACACATACTTGTTCGTTCCGATTTTTTGGAGCTGGCTGGCCACTGAGGGCCACAGGCCCCTGGAGACAAAGACCGGCCCTTTTCCCTGGGAGAGAAAAGGGGCCAGCCCAGGTTCCTGATGTCAGTTTGTAGGGTTCCCTTGGGACTGTCAGGGCAGCACAGGTTTGCGGTGGGGGCAGGTTTGGCCTTCAACACATCCTTGATCCTTCCGATTTTTGGAGGTAGCCGGCCACTAAGGGCCATAGGCCCCTGGAAAAAAAGACCAGCCCTTTTCCCTGGGAAAGAAAAGTGGCCAGACCAGGTTCCTGATGTCAGTTTGTAGGGTTCCCTTGGGACTGTCAGGGCAGCACAGGTTTGCGGTGGGGGCAGGTTGGGTCTTCAACACATCCTTGATCGTTCCGATTTTTGGAGGCAGCCGGCCACTCAGGGCCATAGGCCCCTGGAAAAAAAGACCAGCCCTTTTCCCTGGGAAAGAAAAGTGGTTAACCCAGGTTCCTGATGTCAGTTTGTAGGGTTCCCTTGGGACTGCCAGGGCAGCACAGATTTGCGGTGGGGGCTGGTTGGGTCTTCGACACATACTTGTTCGTTCCGATTTTTTGGAGCTGGCTGGCCACTGAGGGCCACAGGCCCCTGGAGACAAAGACCGGCCCTTTTCCCTGGGAGAGAAAAGGGGCCAGCCCAGGTTCCTGATGTCAGTTTGTAGGGTTCCCTTGGGACTGTCAGGGCAGCTCAGGTTTGAGGTGGGGGCATGTTGGGTCTTCGACACATCCGTGATCGTTCCGATTTTTTGGAGGCAGCCGACCACTCGGGGGCGCTGGCCCCTGGAGACAAAGACCGTCCCTTTTCCCTGGGAAAGAAAAGGGACCAGCCCAGGTTCCTGATGTCAGTTTGTAGGGTTCCCTTGGGACTGTCAGGGCAGCACAGGTTTGAGGTGGGGGCATGCTGGGTTTGGGGCACATCCTTGTTAATTTTGATTTTTTGGAGGTCGCTGGCGGGTGCGGGCCACAGGCCCCCGGAGACAAAGACCGGCCCTTTTCCCTGGGAAAGAAAAGTGGCCAGACCAGGTTCCTGATGTCAGTTTGTAGGGTTCCCTTGGGACTGTCAGGGCAGCACAGGTTTGAGGTGGGGGCAGGTTCGGTCTTAAACACATCCTTGATCGTTCCAATTTTTGGAGGCAGCCGGCCACTCAGGGCCATAGGCCCCTGGAAAAAAAAAGACCAGCTCTTTTCCCACGGAAAAGAAAAGGTGCAGCCCCGGTTCCTGATGTCATTTTGTAGGGTTCCCTTGGGACTGTCAGGGCAGCACAGGTTTGCGGTGGGGGCAGGTTGGGTCTTCAACACATCCTTGATCGTTCCGATTTTTGGAGGTAGCCGGCCACTCAGGGCCATAGGTCCCTGGAAAAAAAGACCAGCCCTTTTCCCTGGGAAAAAAAAGTGGCCACCCCAGGTTCCTGATGTCAGTTTGTAGGGTTCCCTTGGGACTGTCAGGGCAGCAGAGGTTTGTGGTGGGGTCAGGTTGGGCCATCAACACATCCTTGATCCTTCCGATTTTTGGAGGTAGCCGGCCACTCAGGGCCATAGGCCCCTGGAAAAAAAGACCAGCCCTTTTCCCTGGGAAAAAAAAAGTGACCAGCCCAGGTTCCTGATGTCAGTTTGTAGGGTTCCCTTGGGACTGTCAGGGCAGCACAGGTTTGAGGTGGGGGCATGTTGGGTCTTCGACACATCCTTGATCGTTCCGATTTTTGGAGGCAGCCAACCACTCGGGGGCGCTGGCCCCTGGAGACAAAGACCGTCCCTTTTCTCTGGGAAAGAAAAGTGGCCACCCCAGGTTCCTGATGTCAGTTTCCAGGGTTCCCTTGGGACTTTCAGGGCAGCACAGGTTTGAGGTGGGGGCATGCTGGGTTTGGGGCACATCCTTGTTAATTTTGATTTTTTGGAGGTCGCTGGCCGGTGCGGGCCACAGGCCCCCGGAGACAGACCGTCCCTTTTCCCTGGGAAAGAAAAGTGGCCAGCCCAGGTTCCTGATGTCAGTTTGTAGGGTTCCCTTGGGACTGTCAGGGCAGCAAAAGGTTTGAGGTGGGGGCATGTTGGGTCTTCGACACATCCTTGATCGTTCCGATTTTTTGGAGGCAGCCAACCACTAGGGGGCGCATGCCCCTGGAGACAAAGACCGTCCCTTTTCCCTGGGAAAGAAAAGGGACCAGCCCAGGTTCCTGATGTCAGTTTGCAGGGTTCCCTTGGGACTGTCAGGGCAGCACAGGTTTGAGGTGGGGGCATGCTGGGTTTGGGGCACATCCTTGTTAATTTTGATTTTTTGGAGGGTCGCTGGCCGGTGTGGGCCACAGGCCCCCGGAGACAAAGACCGGCCCTTTTCCCTGGGAAAGAAAAGTGGCCAGACCAGGTTCCTGATGTCAGTTTGTAGGGTTCCCTTGGGACTGTCAGGGCAGCACAGGTTTGAGGTGGGGGCAGGTTGGGTCTTCAACACATCCTTGATCGTTCCGATTTTTGGAGGCAGCCGGCCACTCAGGCCATAGGCCCCTGGAAAAAAAAGAGCAGCCCTTTTCCCACGGAAAAGAAAAGGTGCAGCCCAGGTTCCTGATGTCATTTTGTAGGGTTCCCTTGGGACTGTCAGGGCAGCACAGGTTTGCGGTGGGGGCAGGTTGGGTCTTCAACACATCCTTGATCGTTCCGATTTTTGGAGGCAGCCGGCCACTCAGGGCCATAGGCCCCTGGAAAAAAAAGACCAGCCCTTTTCCCTGCAAAAGAAAAGGGGCAGCCCAGGTTCCTGATGTCATTTTGTAGGGTTCCCTTGGGACTGTCAGGGCAGCACAGGTTTGCGGTGGGGGCAGGTTGGGTCTTCAACACATCCTTGATCCTTCCGATTTTTGGAGGTAGCCGGCCACTCAGGGCCATAGGCCCCTGGAAAAAAAGACCAGCCCTTTTCCCTGGGAAAAAAAAGTGGCCACCCCAGGTTCCTGATGTCAGTTTGTAGGGTTCCCTTGGGACTGTCAGGGCAGCACAGGTTTGAGGTGGGGGCATGTTGGGTCTTCGACACATCCTTGATCGTTCCGATTTTTTGGAGGCAGCCAACCACTCGGGGGCGCTGGCCCCGGGAGACAAAGACCGTCCCTTTTCCCTGGGAAAAAAAAGTGGCCACCCCAGGTTCCTGATGTCAGTTTGCAGGGTTCCCTTGGGACTGTCAGGGCAGCACAGGTTTGAGGTGGGGGCATGCTGGGTTTGGGGCACATCCTTGTTAATTTTGATTTTTTGGAGGTCGCTGGCCGGTGCGGGCCACAGGCCCCCGGAGACAAAGACCGGCCCTTTTCCCTGGGAAAGAAAAGTGGCCAGCCCAGGTTCCTGATGTCAGTTTGTAGGGTTCCCTTGGGACTGTCAGGGCAGCACAGGTTTGAGGTGGGGGCATGTTGGGTCTTCAACACATCCTTGATCGTTCCGATTTTTGGAGGCAGCCGGCCACTCAGGGCCATAGGCCCCTGGAAAAAAAAAAGACCAGCCCTTTTCCCACGGAAAAGAAAAGGTGCAGCCCAGGTTCCTGATGTCATTTTGTAGGGTTCCCTTGGGACTGTAAGGGCAGCACAGGTTTGCGGTGGGGGCAGGTTGGGTCTTCAACACATCCTTGATCGTTCCGATTTTTGGAGGCAGCCGGTCACTCAGGGCCATAGGCCCCTGGAAAAAAAAAGACCAGCCCTTTTCCCAGGGAAAAGAAAAGGGGCAGCCCAGGTTCCTGATGTCATTTTGTCGGGTTCCCTTGGGACTGTCAGGGCAGCAGAGGTTTGCGGTGGGGGCAGGTTGGGTCTTCAACACATCCTTGATCGTTCCGATTTTTTGGAGGTAGCCGGACACTCAGGGCCATAGGCCCCTGGAAAAAAAGACCAGCCCTTTTCCCTGGGAAAAAAAAGTGGCCACCCAAGGTTCCTGATGTCAGTTTGTAGGGTTCCCTTGGGACTGTCAGGGCAGCAGAGGTTTGTGGTGGGGTCAGGTTGGGCCATCAACACATCCTTGATCCTTCCGATTTTTGGAGGTAGCCGGCCACTCAGGGCCATAGGCCCCTGGAAAAAAAGACCAGCCCTTTTCCCTGGGAAAAAAAAAGTGACCAGCCCTGGTTCCTGATGTCAGTTTGTAGGGTTCCCTTGGGACTGTCAGGGCAGCACAGGTTTGAGGTGGGGGCATGTTGGGTCTTCGACACATCCTTGATCGTTCCGATTTTTTGGAGGCAGCCAACCACTCGGGGGCGCTGGCCCCTGGAGACAAAGACCGTCCCTTTTCTCTGGGAAAGAAAAGTGGCCACCCCAGGTTCCTGATGTCAGTTTGCAGGGTTCCCTTGGGACTTTCAGGGCAGCACAGGTTTGAGGTGGGGGCATGCTGGGTTTGGGGCACATCCTTGTTAATTTTGATTTTTTGGAGGTCGCTGGCCGGTGCGGGCCACAGGCCCCCGGAGACAAAGACCGTCCCTTTTCCCTGGGAAAGAAAAGTGGCCAGCCCAGGTTCCTGATGTCAGTTTGTAGGGTTCCCTTGGGACTGTCAGGGCAGCACAGGTTTGAGGTGGGGGCATGTTGGGTCTTCGACACATCCTTGATCGTTCCGATTTTTTGGAGGCAGCCAACCACTCGGGGGCGCTGGCCCCGGGAGACAAAGACCGTCCCTTTTCCCTGGGAAAAAAAAGTGGCCACCCCAGGTTCCTGATGTCAGTTTGCAGGGTTCCCTTGGGACTGTCAGGGCAGCACAGGTTTGAGGTGGGGGCATGTTGGGTCTTCAACACATCCTTGATCATTCCGATTTTTGGAGGCCGCCGGCCACTCAGGGCCATAGGCCCCTGGAAAAAAAAAAGACCAGCCCTTTTCCCACGGAAAAGAAAAGGTGCAGCCCAGGTTCCTGATGTCATTTTGTAGGGTTCCCTTGGGACTGTAAGGGCAGCACAGGTTTGCGGTGGGGGCAGGTTGGGTCTTCAACACATCCTTGATCGTTCCGATTTTTGGAGGCAGCCGGTCACTCAGGGCCATAGGCCCCTGGAAAAAAAAAGACCAGCCCTTTTCCCAGGGAAAAGAAAAGGGGCAGCCCAGGTTCCTGATGTCATTTTGTAGGGTTCCCTTGGGACTGTCAGGGCAGCACAGGCTTGAGGTGGGGGCAGGTTGGGTCTTCGACAAATCCTTGATCGTTCCGATTTTTTGGAGGCAGCCAACCACTCAGGGGCGCAGGCCCCTGGAAAAAAAGACCAGCCCTTTTCCCTGGGAAAGAAAAGTGGTTAACCCAGGTTCCTGATGTCAGTGTGCAGGGTTCCCTTGGGACTGTCAGGGCAGCACAGGTTTGAGGTGGGGGCAGGTTGGGTCTTCAACACATCCTTGATCGTTCCGATTTTTTGGAGGTCGCTGGCCACTCAGGGCCACAGGCCCCTGGAGACAAAGACCGTCCCTTTTCCCTGGGAAAGGAACTGGGTTAGCCCAGGTTCCTGATGTCAGTTTGTAGGGTTCCCTTGGGACTGTCAGGGCAGCACAGGTTTGCGGTGGGGGCAAGTTGGGTCTTCAACACATCCTTGATCGTTCCGATTTTTGGAGGCAGCCGGCCACTCAGGGCCATAGGCCCCTGGAAAAAAAGACCAGCCCTTTTCCCTGGGAAAGAAAAGTGGTTAACCCAGGTTCCTGATGTCAGTTTGTAGGGTTCCCTTGGGACTGTCAGGGCAGCACAGGTTTGCGGCTGGGGCAAGTTGGGTCTTCAACACATCCTTGATCGTTCCGATTTTTGGAGGCAGCCGGTCACTCAGGGCCATAGGCCCCTGGAAAAAAAAAGACCAGCCCTTTTCCCAGGGAAAAGAAAAGGGGCAGCCCAGGTTCCTGATGTCAGTTTGTAGGGTTCCCTTGGGACTCTCAGGGCAGCACAGTTTTGAGGTGGGGGCATGCTGGGTTTGGGGCACATCCTTGTTAATTTTGATTTTTTGGAGGTCGCTGGCCGGTGCGGGCCACAGGCCCCCGGAGACAAAGGCCGGCCCATTTCCCTGGGAAAGAAAAGTGGCCAGACCAGGTTCCTGATGTCAGTTTGTAGGGTTCCCCTGGACTGTCAGGGCAGCACAGGTTTGCAGTGGGGGCATGTTGGGTCTTCAACACATCCTTGATCCTTCCGATTTTTGGAGGTAGCCGGCCACTCAGGGCCATAGGCCCCTGGAAAAAAAGACCAGCCCTTTTCCCTGGGAAAAAAAAGTGGCCACCCCAGGTTCCTGATGTCAGTTTGTAGGGTTCCCTTGGGACTGTCAGGGCAGCACAGGTTTGATGTGGGGGCATGTTGGGTCTTTGACACATCCTTGATCGTTCCGATTTTTTGGAGGCAGCCAACCACTCAGGGGCGCAGGCCCCTGGAAAAAAAGACCAGCCCTTTTCCCTGGGAAAAAAAAGTGGCCACCCCAGGTTCCTGATGTCAGAATGTAGGGTTCCCTTGGGACTGTCAGGGCAGCACAGGTTTGAGGTGGGGGCATGTTGGGTTTGGGGCACATCCTTGTTAATTTTGATTTTTTGGAGGTCGCTGGCCGGTGCGGGCCACAGGCCCCCGGAGACAAAGACCGTCCCTTTTCCCTGGGAAAGAAAAGTGGCCACCCCAGGTTCCTGATGTCAGTTTGCAGGGTTCCCTTGGGACTGTCAGGGCAGCACAGGTTTGAGGTGGGGGCAGGTTGGGCCTTCAACACATCCTTGATCCTTCCGATTTTTGGAAGGAGCCGGCCACTCAGGGCCATAGGCCCCTGGAAAAAAAAAGACCAGCCCTTTTCCCACGGAAAAGAAAAGGTGCAGCCCAGGTTCCTGATGTCATTTTGTAGGGTTCCCTTGGGACTGTCAGGGCAGCACAGGTTTGCGGTGGGGGCATGCTATGTTTGGGGCACATCCTTGTAAATTTTGATTTTTTGGAGGTCGCTGGCCGGTGCGTGCAGCAGGCCCCCGGAGACAAAGACCGGCCCTTTTCCCTGGGAAAGAAAAGTGGCCAGACCAGGTTCCTGATGTCTTTTGGTAGGGTTCCCTTGGGACTGTCAGGGCAGCACAGGTTTGCGGTGTGGGCAGGTTGGGTCTTAAACACATCCGTGATCGTTCCGATTTTTTGAGGCAGCCGGCCACTCAGGGCCATAGGCCCCTGGAAAAAAAAAGACCAGCCCTTTTCCCTGGGAAAGAGAAGTGGCCAGCCCAGGTTTCTGTTGACAGTTTTTAGGGTTCCCTTGGGACTGTCAGGGCAGCACACCTTTGAGGTGGGTGGAGGTTTGATCTGGGACACATACTTGTTCGTTCCGATTTTTTGGAGCTGGCTGGCCACTGAGGGCCACAGGCCCCTGGAGACAAAGTCCGGCCCTTTTCCCTGGGAAAGAAAAGTGGCCAGACCAGGTTCCTGATTTTAGTTTATAGGGTTCCCTTGGGACAGTCAGGGCAGCACAGGTTTGAGGTGGGGGCAGGTTGGGTCGGGGAGATATCCTTGTTCGGTTGGATTTTTTGGAGGCAGCTGGCCAATCAGGGCCACCGGTCCCTGGAGAAAAAGTCTGGCCCTTTTCCCTGGGAAAGAAAAGTGGCCAGCCCAGGTTCCTGATGTCTGTTTATAGGGTTCCCCTGGGACTGTCAGGGCCGCACAGGTTTGAGGTGGGGGCATGTTGGGTTATCGGTATATCCTTGATCGTTCTGATTTTTTGGAGGCAGTCGGCCACTAAGTGCCACAGGCCCCTGGAGACAAAGACCGTCCCTTTTCCCGGGGAAAGAAAAGGGGCCAGCCCAGGTTCCTGATGTCAGTTTGTAGAATTCCCTTGGGACTGTCAGGGCAGCACAGGTTTGAGGTGGGGGCAGGTTGGGTCTTCGACACATCCTCGATCGTTTGGATTTTTTGGAGGTCGCCGGCCACTCAAGGCCATAGGCCCCTGGAAAAAAAGACCAGCCCTTTTACCTGGGAAAGAAAAGGGGCCAGCCCTGGTTCCTGATGTCAGTTTGTAGGGTTCCCATGGGACTGTCAGGGCAGCACAGGTTTGAGGTGGGGGCATGTTGGGTCTTCGACACATCCTTGATCGTTCCGATTTTTTGGAGGTCGCTGGCCACTCAGGGCCACAGGCCCCTGGAGACAAAGACCGGCCCTTTTCCCTGGGAAAGGAACTGGGTTAGCCCAGGTTCCTGATGTCAGTTTGTAGGGTTCCCTTGGGACTGCCAGGGCAGCACAGATTTGCGGTTAGGGCTGGTTGGGTCTTCGACACATACTTGTTCGTTCCGATTTTTTGGAGCTGGCTGGCCACTGAGGGCCACAGGCCCCTGGAGACAAAGTCCGGCCCTTTTCCCTGGGAAAGAAAAGTGGCCACGCCAGGTTCCTGATGTGTTTGCAGGGTTCCCTTGGGACTGTCAGGGCAGCACAGGTTTGAGGTGGGGGCAGGTTGGGTCTTCAACACATCCTTGATCGTTCCGATTTTTGGAGGTAGCCGGCCACTCAGGGCCATAGGCCCCTGGAAAAAAAGACCAGCCCTTTTCCCTGGGAAAGAAAAGTGGTTAACCCAGGTTCCTGATGTCAGTTTGTAGGGTTCCCTTGGGACTGTCAGGGCAGCACAGGTTTGAGGTGGGGGCATGCTGGGTTTGGGGCACATCCTTGTTAATTTTGATTTTTTGGAGGTCGCTGGCCGGTGCGGGCCACAGGCCCCCGGAGACAAAGACCGGCCCTTTTCCCTGGGAAAGAAAATTGGCCAGACCAGCTTCCTGATGTCAGTTTGTAGGGTTCCCTTGGGACTGTCAGGGCAGCACAGGTTTGCGGTGGGGGCAGGTTGGGTCTTCAACACATCCTTGATCGTTCCGATTTTTGGAGGCAGCCGGCCACTCAGGGCCATAGGCCCCTGGAAAAAAAGACCAGCCCTTTTCCCTGGGAAAGAAAAGTGGTTAACCCAGGTTCCTGATATCAGTTTGTAGGGTTCCCTTGGGACTGCCAGGGCAGCACAGATTTGCGGTTAGGGCTGGTTGGGTCTTCGACACATACTTGTTCGTTCCGATTTTTTGGAGCTGGCTGGCCACTGAGGGCCACAGGCCCCTGGAGACAAAGTCCGGCCCTTTTCCCTGGGAACGAAAAGTGGCCACGCCAGGTTCCTGATGTGTTTGCAGGGTTCCCTTGGGACTGTCAGGGCAGCACAGGTTTGAGGTGGGGGAAGGTTGGGTCTTCAACACATCCTTGATCGTTCCGATTTTTGGAGGTAGCCGGCCACTCAGGGCCATAGGCCCCTGGAAAAAAAGACCAGCCCTTTTCCCTGGGAAAGAAAAGGTGCAGCCCAGGTTCCTGATGTCAGTGTGCAGGGTTCCCTTGGGACTGTCAGGGCAGCACAGGTTTGAGGTGGGGGCATGCTGGGTTTGGGGCACATCCTTGTTAATTTTGATTTTTTGGAGGTCGCTGGCCGGTGCGGGCCACAGGCCCCCGGAGACAAAGACCGGCCCTTTTCCCTGGGAACGAAAAGTGGCCAGACCAAGTTCCTGATGTCAGTTTGTAGGGTTCCCTTGGGACTGTCAGGGCAGCACAGGTTTGCGGTGGGGGCAGGTTGGGTCTTCAACACATCCTTGATCGTTCCGATTTTTGGAGGCAGCCGGCCACTCAGGGCCATAGGCCCCTGGAAAAAAAAAGACCAGCCCTTTTCCCAGGGAAAAGAAAAGCGGCAGCCCAGGTTCCTGATGTCAGTTTGTAGGGTTCCCTTGGGACTGTCAGGGCAGCACAGGTTCGCGGTGGGGGCAGGTTGGGTCTTCAACACATCCTTGATCCTTCCGATTTCTGGAGGTAGCCGGCCACTCAGGGCCATAGGCCCCTGGAAAAAAAGACCAGCCCTTTTCCCTGGGAAAAAAAAGTGGCCACCCCAGGTTCCTGATGTCAGTTTGTAGGGTTCCCTTGGGACTGGCAGGGCAGCACAGGTTTGAGGTGGGGGCATGTTGGGTCTTCGACACATCCTTGATCGTTCTGATTTTTTGGAGGCAGCCAACCACTCAGGGGCGCAGGCCCCTGGAGACAAAGACCGTCCCTTTTCCTTGGGAAAGAAAAGTGGCCACGCCAGGTTCCTGATGTCAGTTTGCAGGGTTCCCTTGGGACTGTCAGGACAGCACAGGTTTGAGGTGGGGGCATGCTGGGTTTGGGGCACATCCTTGTAAATTTTGATTTTTTGGAGGTCGCTGGCCGGTGCGGGCCACAGGCCCCCGGAGACAAAGACCGGCCCTTTTCCCTGGGAAAGAAAATTGGCCAGACCAGGTTCCTGATGTCAGTTTGTAGGGTTCCCTTGGGACTGTCAGGGCAGCACAGGTTTGCGGTGGGGGCAGGTTGGGTCTTCAACACATCCTTGATCGTTCCGATTTTTGGAGGCAGCCGGCCACTCAGGGCCATAGGCCCCTGGAAAAAATGACCAGCCCTTTTCCCTGGGAAAGAAAAGTGGTTAACCCAGGTTCCTGATGTCAGTTTGTAGGGTTCCCTTGGGACTGCCAGGGCAGCACAGATTTGCGGTGGGGGCTGGTTGGGTCTTCGACACATACTTGTTCGTTCCGATTTGTTGGAGCTGGCTGGCCACTGAGGGCCACAGGCCCCTGGAGACAAAGTCCGGCCCTTTTCCCTGGGAAAGAAAAGGGGCCAGCCCAGGTTCCTGATGTCAGTTTGTAGGGTTCCCTTGGGACTGTCAGGGCAGCACAGGTTTGCGGTGGGGGCAGGTTGGGCCTTCAACACATCCTTGATCCTTCCGATTTTTGGAGGTAGCCGGCCACTCAGGGCCATAGGCCCCTGGAAAAAAAGACCAGCCCTTTTCCCTGGGAAAGAAAAGTGGCCACGCCAGGTTCCTGATGTCAGTTTGTAGGGTTCCCTTGGGACTGTCAGGGCAGCACAGGTTTGAGGTGGGGGCATGTTGGGTCTTCGACACATCCTTGATCGTTCCGATTTTTTGGAGGCAGCAAACCACTCGGGGGCGCTGGCCCCTGGAGACAAAAACCGTCCCTTTTCCCTGGGAAAGAAAAGGGACCAGCCCAGGTTCCTGATGTCAGTTTGCAGGGTTCCCTTGGGACTGTCAGGGCAGCAGAGGTTTGCGGTGGGGTCAGGTTGGGCCATTAACACATCCTTGATCCTTCCGATTTTTGGAGGTAGCCGGCCACTCAGGGCCATAGGCCCCTGGAAAAAAAGACCAGCCCTTTTCCCTGGGAAAAAAAAGTGACCATCCCAGGTTCCTGATGTCAGTTTGTAGGGTTCCCTTGGGACTGTCAGGGCAGCACAGGTTTGAGGTGGGGGCATGTTGGGTCTTTGACACATCCTTGATCGTTCCGATTTTTTGGAGGCAGCCAACCACTCGGGGGTGCTGGCCCCTGGAGACAAAGACCGTCCCTTTTCTCTGGGAAAGAAAAGTGGCCACGCCAGGTTCCTGATGTCAGTTTGCAGGGTTCCCTTGGGACTTTCAGGGCAGCACAGGTTTGAGGTGGGGGCATGCTGGGTTTGGGGCACATCCTTGTTAATTTTGATTTTTTGGAGGTCGCTGGCCGGTGCGGGCCACAGGCCCCCGGAGACAAAGACCGGCCCTTTTCCCTGGGAAAGAAAAGTGGCCAGACCAGGTTCCTGATGCCATTTTGTAGGGTTCCCTTGGGACTGTCAGGGCAGCACAGGTTTGCGGTGGGGGCAGGTTGGGTCTTCAACACATCCTTGATCGTTCCGATTTTTGGAGGTAGCCGGCCACTCAGGGCCATAGGCCGCTGGAAAAAAAGACCAGCCCTTTTCCCTGGGAAAGAAAAGTGGTTAACCCAGGTTCCTGATGTCAGTTTGTAGGGTTCCCTTGGGACTGTCAGGGCAGCACAGGTTTGCGGTGGGGGCAGGTTGGGTCTTAAACACATCCTTGATCGTTCCGATTTTTGGAGGCAGCCGGCCACTCAGGGCCATAGGCCCCTGGAAAAAAAGACCAGCCCTTTTCCCTGGGATAGAAAAGTGCTTAACCCAGGTTCCTGATATCAGTTTGTAGGGTTCCCTTGGGACTGCCAGGGCAGCACAGATTTGCGGTTAGGGCTGGTTGGGTCTTCGACACATACTTGTTCGTTCCGATTTTTTGGAGCTGGCTGGCCGGTGCGGGCCACAGGCCCCCGGAGACAAAGACCGGCCCTTTTCCCTGGGAACGAAAAGTGGCCACGCCAGGTTCCTGATGTGTTTGCAGGGTTCCCTTGGGACTGTCAGGGCAGCACAGGTTTGAGGTGGGGGCAGGTTGGGTCTTCAACACATCCTTGATCGTTCCGATTTTTGGAGGTAGCCGGCCACTCAGGGCCATAGGCCCCTGGAAAAAAAGACCAGCCCTTTTCCCTGGGAAAAAAAAGTGGCCACCCCA